>NW_009700712.1:10443-11024 GCF_000703405.1 Apaloderma vittatum | reverse complement strand
GCGGCAGCGGCGGGCTCCGGGCTGCTTCTCCAAAACTACGAAGTTCACCAAAGGGTGAGAGCAATCCCGCTGAGTGGAAATTGTAGCATCGCCGACGATTGGAATTGAAACCCCGCGCGCGATTGCCGCCGGGGGTGCACGAGAAATTCTACCCCGTATGGATCAAGAGATAGGAAGAGGTTGGGTGTAGAGGCAACCGGGCAGACTCTTCTTTCTGACCATAAATTTTCAGGTTAAGAGGCTTCTCTGCCTTTTCTGGCACAATATGCTTATATCCCACCCTTCCCTTTTGTCTGAATTTATTTTATTTTATTTTAATTTATTTAATTTTATTTTTAGGGGGCCAGTTAGCTCAGTCAGTTGGGCGTGGCACTAACAACACCAAGGTCACAGGTTCAATTCCCGCTCGGTCCCCCTGTATTGCCTGATCTAGTCGAGAGGTGACGTCCCTGGCAACAAGGAGGTTGGATTAAATGGTCTCTGAGGTCCCTTCCAGCCTTGGCCATTCTATGATTCTATGATATGATAGGGTCACTGTGACTTTAGGGATTTATTTCCTTCCCGTAACAACGCTGCCGGCA
>NW_009700712.1:8537-10385 GCF_000703405.1 Apaloderma vittatum | reverse complement strand
AACCTCTTTTCTTAGTGCCACTCAGCGTTGGACCTTCTGCTGTGGGCGCAGCTGGAAATTACCATCTCCTGAAGGAGCTGGGTGCAAGAAGGCTGAGGACATCAGTTTCATCTGCTGGGAACAGCACACAAACCCAAATAAACTCTTTTCCTAGGTCATCCAGACCTTCTCGTTCATGGTCATTCAGACCTTCTCCTCACAAGTACGCGGTTGCAGAAGTTTCTTTGTGAACCCAAAGCTTTGAAGTTCTTGGGAAGTATTAAAACATTCCGTCCACCCATAACTCCAGCCTTCCCTTGCAGACCTCTGGATCAGCCAGTGGGAAACCTTGTGATCAAGAAATGAGATGCCTGGATGCCGTCACCCTCTGCTCAGTGGCCAGGACATGTCATTGGGGCGAAGTTCTTCTCATGAATTTCCTCCTGATGAGGAAGAAGCAGTTTTTCCATGTCAATCTTGAGGGATAAAAAGTCTTTTGAATCCCCAATACAAGTGATGATGAGATACGTGACTGTGATAAATGACTATCGCACCAATGCCTCTTTTTTAATGGTTTTTCCGGGCAAGCTTGAGTGGAGGACAAAGTATCTCAAGAACCATCTGCTGCCCTTCCAGCGCGGTCTCCTGAGCACTGGAAGGGCTGGGATTGCTCTCACCTTGTGATACCATGTCAAGGGATTGGAAGGGACATCATAACTGTCACCAAAATTTCCTCTTCCCTTGGCGGTGACCCTCAAAATTGGGGCTGAGATCTCAAAGTGGGGCTTTTGAGTCTTGAGTTTTGTCTTAATAACGTGGGGAGAGTGGTTTGGGCTGGCAGATGTGCAAGACTCGTGCTTCTGTGCTGTGGATTTGCTGCGCACCATCCCAGCCCCCTTTTCTGCAGAGCAGCTTCCATTCGTGCTGTTAACATTCATCTTGCTTTTTTTATTTAATTGTTCCTTTTTTTTTCCTTTTTTTTTTTTTTTTTTAGCTAACAATGACCTCAGCTGTTTGCTTAAGGAGTTCGTAACCCCGCAAAAATGTTACAGCAACCGAAAGGAAGTTTGCAAGAAGCCCTGTGGTTGAGAGCTTCTGGCATTGATCTGCTGGGCTTCTGCTTTATGTCCCTATCAAACAAATAATAAAATTAAAAAGAAAGAAGAAAGTAAACACTTTGGTGAACATAAAGACAAATCCATCGTGTTTTATCCATCCTCAAACACCCGCTGATCGAGGACAGGGAAGGGCGGGCAGATGCTTGGCCCGGCTGCCCCCTCCTGAAAGTGAAGGAGGCAGCGAAACGATGTTTTGTGGTGCCAGCCCCCTCGTTTTGGGCTGAAATTGCCCGAGAAAAGGGATGCTTGACTTCAAAGCAAAGCCACCAGGGTTGGAGTTAAAGCCAAGCCATGTTTAGTTTAGGCTTGAGCACACCTTTGTGCGAGGTGGCCAAGTTCTTGGGGGTCCTGCTGCCTCTGGAGGTTCTTCACCCTCTCTGGCCGGGCTGAAATAGTCGGAGTCAGCGGGTCCGTCAGCCCTGGAATCAGAAGTCCGAGGCTGAAATCGGACAGCAGGTCCCTGAGCAGGTGTGGGTTCAATAGATGAGTTTTCCTCTGCTGTGGAGAATCCCCCTGCTCTGTAGTAGTATTAGTATCATTATCACTACTACTACTACTACTATTATTGTTATTATTATTATTACTATTACTATTCTTTTCTGTCTTTTCTTTTTTCTTGCTTTCCTTTTTTATCTTTTTCTTTTTTCTTTCTTTTTTCTTTTTCTTTTTTCTTTTTTCTTTTTTCTTTTTTCTTTTTTCTTTTTTCTTTTTTCTTTTTTCTTTTTTCTTTTTTCTTTTTTCTTTTTTCTTT
>NW_009700712.1:0-8521 GCF_000703405.1 Apaloderma vittatum | reverse complement strand
TCCCTTTCCTTTTCCCTTCTCCTTCCAACTCTTTCAAAGAGTGCATTTAGCCCCAAAAGCAACTTCCAGCTCTTTTGAAGGGTGCATTTAACCCCGAAAGCGACTTCCAGCTCTTCCCTCCAACCTCCCCATCGCTGCCCCGTGTCAAATCCCCCACTCTGCCGGGACCTCGCCTTCGTCTGCTATCGCCTTTTCTTCCCCCCTTCCCCAAATTGCTTTATAATAGGGCGATAACTCTACGTGCACGTCGTAAAACATCTCTTCCCCGGGATTTATCCCCTCAGTGTGGGTGCCGAGGGGATTTCGCAGCACCGGTGCCTCTCCTTTCTCTCCTGACCCGCCTCTTGGCACCCAAAATCGCCTTTTGTTTATACCTTTCCAAGGCTGTGACAATGAGCGTGAGGGCGGCCAGAGGTTAGTGTGACACCACGTCAGGAAAAGCCTGTGCTTTTGTTTCCAGATTCCTCCGCAGGCTGGGGTTTTGATTTGTTGTGTTGTGTTGGGTTTTTTTAAAAAAAATAATAAATGTACAACAAATAGCTGTAAATCCTGCTGGGTCTCCCCCTGAATGTGCTGGTTCAGCTGGGTTCATTGCGATGCTCAACCTGTTCAGCTCAGCCTAGTTAGGTCCAGGAAAACAGAGTTGGGGGTTTAATTTATTGGAAGTTGAGCTTTGGTCACTCTGGGTATTTTCAGGAGGTTTTTTTGGGCTGCCCAAAACAAGCATCGCACAAGAATGTTGTTTGGGGTTTTTTTCTGACCCCCCTCTCTACACATTAGTTCAATTTAAATTTCCCAAAATGGTTTGCACCCACCAGAAGTGGAAGAGGTTCAAATAAATTCAGCATTTTCTCACAAAGTTTCTGTAAGCTGACAGGTGGCTGGCCAGGCTCCCAAACAAACTTGACAGGAGTGCGAATTTTAAACCTTCTTTTAACCCTCCCAGGAAGGACTTATTGGGGGGGCCCTCTTGAAAGTTTGGGGTCTAGAACATCCGAAAAAGCATCGGCTTACCCATCGCCGTCAACTGGAGCCTTGGTGTGTGAGATCTGCTTTATCCTGTAGATGCTAAGATGAATGATGAGCCATCCCAAAGGGAAGCTCAGTAGTGTCCACTCAACCAAAAAAGGTACTTTTTGACAGTGTAGACGGAAAATAAAAGGTGAAATAATGCACTTGAATCTTGACATCTTCCATTGTAATTTATTAAATAATAGAATCATAGAATATTAGGGGTTGGAAGGGACCTCATCTAGTCCAGCCTCTAGAAACCAAAGAAGTAAAATTGTTTTTTCCCCGAAGTCGAGTGTTACCGCATTCACTGATGTCTAACCTTCTGCAAAGTTATTTTATTTCTGTGCTTGCTTTTAGTCAAACGGTTCCTACCTTCTCTTTGCAGCTGTCTTAAATATCCGCTCGCTTGCACACCCGCCTCTCTGTAGAATACGCTGGGTGGCTCTAAACGCCTCTTGATGTTTTCCAAATACTATTTCAGACTCGAGAAATGTGTATCCCGTGGCCTTATAAAAATAGTTCTAATCAGCCACCCAAATTGCCGGGTTACTTCTTGGGCCAAATTAGTTTTGCAGGTGACACCACTAGACGGGCAGGGAGCTACGGTGCCTTTGGAGGGGGACATCTCTGGAAGTCGGGGTGTTTGCAGACCTTCTTGGTGTGAGCTGGAAGCACTCGAGGCTGTTTTCTCTATCTCCTCATCCCTGCCCTTTGCATCCTCTGCCTTGGGCAGAGACTCCAGTGTCACTGGTGTCTTCTTTGCTGATGCTGGATTCATCTTTGGGCAAATTCTTACGAGTTGTGCTGGAGGAAGTCTTCTCCACACCTTGAACCCTTGTGTTCAGTTTTGAGTCTCTCACAACAAGGACATGGAGGGGCTGGAGTGTGTCCAGAGAAGGGCAACAGAGCTGGGGAAGGAGCTGGAGAAGAAGTCTCACGAGGAGAAGCTGAGGGACCTGGGGCTGTTCAGCCTGGAGAAGAAGAGGCTGAGGGGAGACCTTCTCATTCTTTACAACTACTTGAAAGGAGGTTGTAGTAAGGTGGGGTCGATCTCTTCTCCCAAGTAACAAGCGACAGGACAAGAGGAAATGGCCTCAAGTTGCACCAGGGAAGGTTTAGGTTGGATATTAGGAAAAATTTCTTCAGTGAAAGGGTTGTCAAAGACCAGAACTGGCTGCCCAGGACAGGGGTGGAGCCCCCATGCCTGGAGAGATTTAAAAGCCGTGGAGATGTGGTGCTCAGGGACATGGGTTAGTGATAGGCCTGGCCGTGCTGGGGTAACAGCTGGACTTGATGGTCCTTTCCAGCCTAAATGATATTCTCCTGGGTGCAAAAATCAGGGCAGAGAGGAGCCGTGAGGATGGCAGGTAGGGTCAAAAGATGCCCATTTTGCTCAAAATCTTGCCTTAGTGCTGCAGCACAAGGAGTTCTTGCATCCCCCAAGTTCCCCCTTTGCTGCCTGCTGAGGGGAGGACATTTCCCAAACCAATGATGAGTAAAGGATGGGAAGCACAAAACCACAGCTTGGGGCCACCCTCCGCAAATCCCCTTCTCCCGTTGCGTTCCTCCGACCATCCGAGATATGTTGCCCTCTGCAAAGGTTTTATTTTTATTTTATATTCGTTCTCCGTATCCCACCCCATCGAGGGGGATGCTGCCTGGTGGCTTTCTCGTCCCCGCTGAGCACTTCGGAGAACTTTGATCCACCTCCAAATGACGTTCCTCACCTCAGACCGTGCCCCTAATGAACATTAAGAGGGTCTATAATTAGCAAAGTGGCGTGTTTGCAGCCTTGCAAGCAGAAAAAAAAACGATTTATCCAGCAGGGCCAGTCTTGGTCACCGCTCTGAGCCCAAACCACGCACGGGTACCGCAGCTGTCCTAATGCATCTTGCAGGTGTTTGAAAAAAAAAGATTCATCTTTTTGTTTCCTATATTAAAAAATAATAATAATACCTCAAAAAATAAGTAGTTTTAGGTCTGAGCCTGTCTCCTGCAAAGCCAGGCAAGGGCACTGCAGTGTGTTTTGTGTTTACAGTAGAGCTTAAAGAAATAAGCATCAGTTACATAGGGGGAAAAATGAGAACGCAGTCAAATTGGACCCCAGGGCACGGCTCGCCGAGAACAATAGATCTGCTAAACAAAACCGCCGAGGATAAGGAGGAAGTTATCATGAAAAGCAGGGGGGATATATTAGTTTAGTTTTGAGTGTTTCTGAAAAAAAAAAAAGAAGAAGAAAAGAAGGTATTTCAAGCACTTGAACTTGAGCGTATCCATTTCGCCGCCCAGACGGTGTCTCTCCTCCTCTCGCCCGGCCGAGTGACCTCCGCGCCGGGAATCGCCGATGCTGAGCATCTCCTCGACTAAGAGGAGGCTGACTGTCACGCGCCTCGAAAACGAAAGGGAGGACGGCGCCGCGTGGCGTTGAAGAGGGCAGCCAGAGTTTAGGAGGCCGTGGCCCGAGAGAGGTTTCCTGCTGGGCGAAGGGAGCCGTTATCCCTCCTATCGCTCTTCTTTGGGGGCTTTTTTCGTGGTTGTTTTCAGCAGCGAGCCCTCCACTCTGCCGCAGAGCTCGTGCGCAACTCATTGCATGCACAGGAGCTGCTCCGTCCCTCTTCTGTTCCCTCAAATCGCTGCTTCTCCATCCCCTGCCCGCGCCGGCACACGCCAGGCTGGTTCCCGGCGCCTCCATCGCTCCCCCTGCCCGAGGACGACGGGAGGAAGCGCGCCGATAATGCTCATTAAATTTATAGCCGCGTCGCGCTGTAATGTTTAATCAAGGTTACGTGACTGTGTGCTGCCGCGCGGGGTACAAGTTCAATGCAAGGTGAATCTTGTCTGAGATAATCTGAAAGTTCATGCAGAGGTGAAGGCAGCGGCGGCTTCTCATAGACCGGCTGGGGTTAGCGAGAGGTCGCTGCCTTTTTTTTTTTTGCTTTTTTTTTTAGTTTGGAGTTTTTTTAATCCCCTTTTTTAACGTGTAAGCAGAAGGAAAGAAAAAAAAAAACAACTTTGCAGAGGACTTGGCATCAGCTGAGCAATGGGAAAAAATAATCGCGGCATGTTGACCCTGTGGCGCGGTTTGGTATCCAGGTGGCGGGGCTTGGGGTAGGAGATGCCGGCTCCATTGGGAGTGAATTAATTCCAATTTCTTGTGCTGTGGAAAAGAGAGACCCTGACTGCTGAGCTCGGAAAAGATGTCGCTGGCTCACCCGTCCCTGCTCCGTGCTGCAGGTGGGACCCCCCGATGGGGACATCCCTCACCGGGGTGTCTGGGCTGCTGGCGGGGCTGAATTTCTTCTGAGAACGGGGCTCAGTTGTCTTCTGGGCAGACTCTGATCACTCTGCAGGTGCCTACGTTTGCTGCTGGACTGTCAGCGTTAACCCCTCCCGCTCTGCCAATTAACGGGGAACATTTTCCCCTAGGAAAATGATTTTTTTTGATCCCATAGGGTCGATGACAGAGGTGTTTCTCCACAGGCTTTCTTGGGGAACTGCTCCTTTTCTCCCCGCTCAAGCCACTCTCCTGCATTTAGAGGGTTTTACGCTTGCTTTTTTTTTTCTTTTTGGCTTTTATTAACTCTTCTCCCTTACTAAATCTTGACCTGCTGCTGAGATATTAGAATTTTCCATGTTATTTCTTAACGTTTTCTCCAGAGCCACTGCTTTTGAGATGGGTTGGACAGGACAAGTTAAATAAATGCTTGAGGCTGTATGAACCCAGGCTCTAGCAGCAGAGAAGGTGTTTCTGTATATCAGGTAAAAGTAACCATCATCTCCCAACTTCTCCTCTCCGTAAGACCTTCAAAAATGCTTCCAGGAATAATTATCTGCGAGCTGAGCGCTTTCCGAGAGCCGCATCCCAAATTTGTCGCCCGTAACCTTGGGTGTTGACCCATCCTCGCTGGGCAGAGCGATGGGTGCAGCTCTGAGCGGGAGAGGCTACCAGGGTGGATGCTTCGAAAGGAGACATCTTTCCTTTCGGGAATGAATCCCCCCTTTTGTGACGGTTAAATGGAGACGCAAAGCGTTATTCAATAGTCCCTGGAGAACGGGTCTTCCGAGGCTCTTTCATTTCTTTTGGCCGCTGCCCAGTATTGTCTCTTTGTCTTTTTGGGGTGGAAATATGGGTCGTCCTCACCCGGCGGAAAGCACCATGCAAACTGGTGAACCTGCATGGAGGATTTGAGTCTAAACGGTTATTTCTGTGAGTGCAAATTTGCCACTAAATCCGAGCAAGAGGTCCCTTTCGTCCTTTTGGCCATTTGTAAAATCCCCTGTCCGGGTGGTTATCGCCAGGACCCACCGCTTGGGTTCTGAAACGTCAAAATCCCGGTGGGTTTGTACCAAATAATTCTCATGCTTTCGTTGTTTGTTTTTTTTCAAGCAGCCGCACATTTTACTCAGAGAAACTTGGGATTTCCCTAGAATTCAGTTTAGCCTTCCCTGCGGGCAAGCCTCCAGGGAATGACTAGAAACACGATCTGGCACCTGTCAAAGTCAGCAGGAGCGTGAACGAAGCTGGTGGGGACTTTCCAGCCACCGTCACCGTAACACGACGTGCTAATCCTCAGCGTCCCCACCCTTGGGCTGCTCTGCATCGCTTCTCATGAAGCCCAACAACCTTTCGTGGCTCATTCTTGTGGTTTCGTGTCGCGGGCTGGGGAGGCGAAGGTGGATTTCTCAAAGCCGTACTTAACCCAAAAGACTATTTTTAATTATTTTTTTTTTTTAATATTTTTTTTCCTAAGCGTGGAAGTGAGCTACAATCAGAAACGCAACATTTTTCGGGTAAAATTTCACGAAGATTTTAACGAGAGCCTCGGAATAAATATCTTCCGAAACAGCAGAAGAGTCAACCTGTGTAATTACTTCAAAGCAGGTGGAAAGCCAGAGGTTTTCCTCCTCATAAACGATGAGCATTCGCAGATGGAAAACTGGGAGATTGAAAGCAAAACGCTTTCGGGAGACCTACCCCTGGAAAGCTGATCTAAGAAATACAAAATCCCATCGACGTGCAATAATATGAATCTGAAAATCAGCCAGGCTGGAAAGATTAGGGGTTTGCTGGTCTCAAACCTTACTCCATCCCATCTTCCATAAATCCTTCTAGATTCTTCTCTTTTTTTTTTTTCCCCCCAAGAACTGTTTGACTTCTGCATGTATAAGTAAACAGAAAAAAATAATAATAATTAAAAAAAGACAAAATTGCTGCCTTAACTTGCAAAATCACATGTGAGATGAGGAACTTGGAATCTTGGTTACATGAGAACTTGGTTCTCCTCCCTTTAGCCTGTTTAGAAGGAAGGACAACCCTGGGTGGGACATCTGCTCAGGAGACCTGGAGGGCACACTTGAGGGTTATTGTGCCTTACAGAGAGGTCCAAGCAGGCTGGACAGCATTCTCTGATCTCTGCCATCTCCTAGAAGTCCATCTCTGTCTTGCAGGCAGGTCTGATGAGCACCTGAAATAAGATTTACCTTCCCTGAGCTTCATGCGTGTCAGTCCCTTGGCTTGTGCAACCTCAGGTTGTGGTGAGTGCTGGCCACCCCCTCATGTAAAGTACTTGATACACAGAGAAAATCTTAGTTTCGGCTGAAATCGGTGACAAATCCACTCCTGCTTTCACTTAGGCCACAATTTTACCCTCTACAAGTAAACGATCCAACATCATGTTCCAATTCCTGGTGCCTTTTCGTCTTAGTAATGCTATTGTCCAAACCCACGTCTCCCCATGGGTTCGAGTAGTTCTTTCTCTTTCAGTATTACTTTCCCACGAGGCGTAATTGAAACCTCCCCAAAATAAATTATTTTGAATGTACTTGTCTGTGGCTGCTGATGTTGGAAGCTCTTCAGGCTTTTGTGCTCCGTAACAATTACCCGCTGGCTGGTGGTAGGGGCTGCTCAACCAATGGTGGGGTGGGTTGTTGTAAGCTTAGGCATGGGCAAACTGGGAGCTGGCACTGGTTTGGAGTCAGTAGTTTCTTGTGCTTTAAGACCAGCCTGATCAGTGTTTTCTGGTCCCCTTGAAAGCCTCTTGACCCTACGTACAGACAGGTTTAGGTGGGATGATGGTACAAGCCAAGTATTGCCTTCCTCCGAGCCTCTTTTTGTCACTTTTATCGAAAGAGCTGTGGTGTTTAGTCAGTGAAATGAGTTTTTTAAAGAAAAGAGCTCGGCAGGGTTTCAAGCTCATGGCGGGATCTCTTTGCAAGCTGAAGCACGACTGGTTTGTGGAAGTCGGCAGGTCAAGGGCTGTCTGTTCATTCTGCATGCTGCCCGTGACTGAGGAAGAGGAGCATCAGAGTTAGAAGTTAAGGAAAAGGAGGGATAATAGACTTTTTTAGAGCTGGGTTCAGCTTGGTTCTGAAAATATTCCCTCCTTCTGCCCTTGGAAAGCAAGAGCAGTTCCTCGTGAACGTGACCTTCAGCAGGTTTCAGGGCAAGAGTTCTGCCTCCAGCTGGGAAACCCCCAAGCCTGGCTTAGTTAACGCTTCTCTGCACTTTGGCAACCAGGAGATGTAAAGCTCATCACGAAAGCCTGACCTGTAACCCTGTGGTATAACTGCCCCTTCCATGTTGATCCGAACCTCCTCAGAAAAACCCACTGCAAGGAAGATCTTCCTCAACCCCTGTTGGCACCAGCTGCACCCAGGCCAGGCTCCTCCAGACGCCTGGCTGTCTCCTGCTTTTAAGTCACAGCAAGTTAACTCATCAGCCTTAGCCCGTTTGGATGTGAGAAATCCGGGGATAATTGCATTTACATTTGTCGAAACAGGTTGCGAGATTTGCCAGCTAATGGTCTCGAGTCCTCTTGCCCCCTTTCATCCTTTGGCGTGCGCGCGCGCGTGTGCTGGGGGTGTTTGTTTTGGTGGTTTTGTTGTTTTGGTTTTTTTAATAGCAGTTGGTGCTTTGCAGAAGATGTGTCAGGCAGTAACACCTTGCAGCCAGCTCCGACGTGTGGTCCCTGAGCACCACAGAAAGTCAACACCTCCTAGTAGGGTCTTAGAATTATGGAATTGTCAGAGTTGGAAGGGACCTTAAAACTCATCCAGTTCCAACCCCCTGCCGTGGGCAGGGACATCCCCCACTAGATCAGGCTGCCCAGAGCCCCATCCAGCCTGGCCTGAAAAACTCCCAGGGATGGGGCTTCCACCCCCTCTCTGGGCAACCTGTGCCAGGGTCTCACCACCCTCATGGGGAAGAACTTCTTCCTAACCGACCCATCTCCAGCTTCAATCCATTCCCTCTAGTCCTGTCACTACCCAACATCCTAACAAGCCCCTCCCCAGCTTTCTTGTAGCCCCCTTCAGATACTGGAAGCCACAATAAGGTCTCCTCAGAGCCTTCTTTTCTCCAGACGGAACAACCCCAGTAGAGAGGGTAGCAGAGAAGGGTGTGTCTCATGCCACATGTGTGCATGGAAAAAGAAGAACCAAGACGGTATTTTACAGCTGCAAGGGTGCAAGACTTCCAATTGTGTCCAGTTTGGGGCTCCCCAGTTCC
>NW_009700711.1:0-30907 GCF_000703405.1 Apaloderma vittatum | reverse complement strand
CTAGAAGGGCAGGTATGTTTAATTCTGTTTACTGTGCTTAGCAAGTGGATTAATTTCCTTCTACTGAAATCACAACTTCAGGACACCCAATCTTTTTACATCTTAGAACATTAAACACTGCTGTTGATTTTCAGCTCCCTTTCGCTGTGTGACTCACAGGTTTTCTTGAAATGTAGCTGATTTCCTGTGGCTTTTGTTGCGGCATAAGGCATCACCAGATTGCAGAGGGTGCTACAGGATGGCCATCTCAAGGCAACCTTCCAGCTGGAGACAGAAAATTATTTGGAGAGGTGGCCAATGTCTTCATTGATTAGCTAACCATTCACCTGCCCTCAGCAGTTGGTAAACTTCAACTGACTGTGGGATTACAAGAGTAAAGTAAATAATTTACCCTTAAAACCAATAAATAAACAGTTAGAGATTTTTTTCACTATTATGGCATTTAGAAACCCTAAATTTCACTCAGATAAGACACTATTCTCACGAAAAGGTGTGAGAAGAGCCAGGGACATCAAAGTCTTAGACTGTGCTTTAAAATGAAATATATACATTTCTGCCCTACATCTTTTCTCCCCAGCAAACAGTGGTACAGGAATATCAAATATTAATAATATGTAGAGAATTACGTGCAGTCGATCAATAGAGTATAATAACCACAACAAGAAAAAAGTTAATAATTTTAAATAATGAATAGATTCAAATAAAGTCTAATCTCCTCATAGATATTCTGTTAGAAGAATATGCTTACACTATCCATGATAATGACTCATTATAAATTACATGTCTATTGCTAGACCCCCCTCAAAAAATATTCCAGTATAGTACATGAGTAATCCAAGCAGTCAATAAAATTTTAGTTTCTGTAGGGTATCCTGCCTCCAGCTGCTGATGTAGAAGCACACAGTTCCCTTGTAGGTCCCATACCTGCCAGCCCCATATAGATGTCTCAGACACCCTGGTGCACATCAGGGATATTAGATGCTTTTGTTTAGACCTCTTAAAAAATGTCAGATATCCCATTTGGCTGCTAGTCATGTACTACACATCCATACTACCATAGGGATGTCTTGGAGAACTGTAAAGTGACACAGATGCTACAAAACACCTCAATGGAGTATCCTAGGCCCCTCATCAGCTCAGAGGAGCACAGGGAAGAATTCAACTGTTCGTCCCAGCTCTTTGATGAAGACCAACCTCAGTCTTAGCCTTAGACATACTGACTTAGATTTTTTAAATTTTTTTTTACATTGACTTGGTTTTTCTGACGTTTTGTTGTTACATGTGAACACAGTATACAGTGACAATGGGCCTAAGTATGCTATGAACTTAAAAAGTTATTTAAGTTATCCAAACCTTTACATTTGAGAATGATTTTTTTCATGTTATTTTAATTATTATGCCATCTATGTCACATTAGTCCTGCCACACTGTTTGGTGCTCAGAAGTTATCACTATTATTTATACTTCAAAAATGAGGCTTCTTTAATGCTTCTAGAAACTCAGAGATGCTTGTTAAATATTGTGTTTATAGAGAACTTCTTTATAGCATGGGAAGATTCACAAATATTGGAAGGTAAAGAAACTACCAGAAATCAACTGTTAAACTTCACTAAACTCAAGGTACAATATGTCAGCCATATACACTTAACTTTTTGTATATGTGGCCAAATATCCAGAAGTGCCTCAGGAAAAGAAGTAATCTTTTTCTTTCTATTTATCAAAGACAGCAGTTCTAAGATAGAAACGCTTTTTGAATTGCTGTTGTGAATGAGTGACAGTAAAAGGATATCAAATTACTGGGAGGACTTTAAAATGTTTTTAAAGGGAAAGATGGTTAGATTGCTGCTACAGTTGCCTACCTAACCAGAATGGAATTCCTCATGGCACAAAGCCCACGGTGCATAACAAATTAATTATAGGCAAGACAATTTCCAAATATTATACTGCTCATATTTGGTATAACATACCTTGCTAAAAATCCATTAATTGGACCACAGTAGAGTTTGGGAGACTCTCAGCAGGCTGAAATATGTAGCAACAGTATGAGTCCTTCTAGATTTGATTCATTATCACATTCACATTACAGTAAAATTACCATTACCACCTAAGAGCAAAATCTTTTATATAATAAAATATGGAAACTTATTTTTCAGTTTGAGTGCTTGACCAGCAGAGCTTGCATTACAAATTGAGCCTGCATTTTTTTCTTTTTTTTTCTCCAGTTTTTTTATGGTGGTTTTTTTGAAAAAGTATTTCTATTTCTTAAGTCTCAAGGAATTATGCTGGAGCTCTCATAATAAGTATCAGTATCTGTAATTAGTGTCACTTAGTTTAGCAATTAGACCCTTATCATGTAGCAGCACAAAGATACTGTTTTAATATCTCCTTAAAAATACGATTTCTATCACATTATATACTCGCCTGCTGTTCAAATAATGGACACTTCCTCACTGCCTTCACTCCCTGGAGGGTAGCTCCACCAGCTCCAATGGCGCTGTGGAGGTTTTGGTTGAGTTTTTTTGTATTCAGCCCTCATTTACACCATGAGAAGATGAAGTAAAATCTGAAAAGGAATTTGCAAATGCACCTTTATTGCCATGGGAGTGCAATTCAATGGTATTTGCATGCTTAGATCACCCCATTGCATGTGTGCACTTGAGAAACTAATACTTAAAATAGAGCACAACCAGCTGTGTAAAATGCTGGCACAAAAGCAAGTGGGTAGAAACTAGCTGTGAATAAATGTGTGGAAAGAAGTTTTCAAACACACAGACCAACACAAAATTGCCACCCGCCAGACTGTAACGTGGGGTTTGCATCAACAGATGGCTGAACTCTGGAGATTGTTCCGACCTTTAATACTTTCAGACCGTCAGACCATCCAAATGAATTCTGTCTGTCTTCTGCTCTGAATGGACATGTGCATAGTTTGAGGGTGTGTTGCAGTATGGCAGTAGGCTGGAAAATTTCGGTGTCCTTGTGAAATGTGGAGAAAGAAACGAACCTTCAATTTCTAGATGGATTTGCAAAAGCTTCTTGGAGGCAGCAGCCTGATTTGGTAAGTTTTCAGGTTTCACCATCGTTCTTATAAAGTGTCTGAACACCTGCCACCTATGCCAAACATGTTGCCATTTAACCTATAGCTATACTAAATAACTAGCAAACCCAGGACTTCTGGAAATGCAAAAAATGGGCTTTGAAACTAATGATTTGGCACACATAATAGCTCCGTGTACCCAATGGCTTCACTTCCAGAGTACTAGTGAGCCACAGATAATGAGCAACGTACTAAATGCTTGTAACCTCTTTCTTTTTTTTTTTTTTTCTTTTTAAGCACAAGATTAAATAAGGAAAAAACTGCAGGCATTCCAAGAACAAATATGGTTTACAGAATTCTCTAGAGTTTTGTGCAGGGGTTAAATGAGAATCAGGCTCTTGATAGATTCTCTTTAAAAGGAGGAAAAGTATTTCTGGAAGTATCATAACAGGAGAGAATTAGCAATGGTAGTATCACATTAAAAGCAATATTTTCAAGGCTTTTGAAAATTGCTAGTTTTCTGGTAGATATTTATATTTTGTTTAAATCTGATCAGCTAAATCCTTTAAATCTTAGCCTTAGCTTACTAAAACTCACCTCAGTGCATCCTGTCTTAAGATTTAAATATCTGCTTGTTCACATTGCTGTACTGACATGTCTTTCCTAACAGAGTCTTGCAGTTTTACCTATCAAACAGCCACTCAGCTCTCACTGTCACACAGGCAGAGCTGTGCTTACAAATGAATATAAGAAAAAAAAAATCAAGTAATGACAGCAGGAGGAGGCAGTATCTGAAAAAAGTGATAACTTCCAGACTTCACTTGCACAATGTAGGAAATTGCCAACATGGTACTCAATGTATTTTTTAAACCTCAACCTGATTGCCACACTGTCCTCTACTTTGGTAATAAATTCTTCAGGATGTTTTTGCATGATAAAATACTGTCCTGGAACAAAGCTGCCTTTTGGCAATGGTTAATACCTCAGAATCAGAATGCTTAAGGATACTAACTAATGAGAACCCAGACTTGGCACCAGAAAGAACTTGTTAGTGCGTCTGGGGAGCACACAGGCATTATGGTGTGCACTGTCTCCTGGATACCTGTGTCGCGTTCTGGGACCTGGCCAGAATACCACGAAACTCTCTTCCAGACCATGAGCCCATTTGCTTTGCATGAAAAGGCCATGTTCAGGTGTTGTGAATTAAAGTTCGGATATAACCATTATACATGTTTGGACCATCCCTGTTCTCCAGTGCAAGTTGAACTTTATGACACACAAGTCACATAAAAGCTGGACCACATTTTTTTAGATGCAATGTTTTCAATTTGGAGTTATGTAGGCAAAAATTAATGGGTCACACAGGTTATACACCATAAACTCTATGGATTTCAGTAAGTTTTGAGAAGATGGATATGGTTGTATTTTATCAAAGAAGCTTCTGATAGTGAGGACAGTTTTGAATCCAACCTGATTCATTGCAAAAATATAATAAGAATTGGGAAGTATGACAAGAGCCAAGACTCACTGGGAAAATAACATCAAACATAAGATCAGCTTGTAGTGGATGTTTTAAGAAGGATGAATGTGTACCTTCGTTGTGAGAATAAGGTGTGAACAAAGCATTGGTGAAGAACAGTGACTGCTAGAAAGGGCTGATAGAAGAGTGCATAGGTGTAGGTGCAATAAACGTCAAAAAGAAGCAACCAAGTAAACCAAGTAAACAAACTTGACTTAAGTATAACTTAACTCAGCTTAAGTATACCTAAAAGTAACAAATAGGCATTCTTCATTAAAAGATCAATGAGTCGACCTTCTCAAAGATCCAGTACCTCCAACTGCCTGCCTGGATAAGTGAACAGGCTGGTCCTGAAGTAGTCAAGGGAAATAGAACTGTTTTACAGTGTTTTCTTGCGACCTTGAAAGCTTCTAGTATTCCATAAGGTCTTGAAGTACTTACCTGAAATCCCAGGTTGAAATTCCCCAGTGTCACAACCTCCCAGGAGAATTTAGCAATAAACTGTTTACAAAGAGCTACTTTTTAGGTTTTGCTGTGCTTATCTTCACTTTTCACATGCTTTTGAGTTTTTAGAACTCTTTAAAAAAACAGCCTTGAAATAAATCTGTCATTACTGAGTTCAGAAACCACAAATCAAATATATAAAGTCATTTGTGCCCTTCACAGTCTGTCAGTGGGGCTGTTTTCCTTAAAGGACTTCTCAGTGCTTGTATATTCTGCTTGTGATTTCTTTGGACAATAACTTTTATAAAGTTTTTTCTCTTTCCGTATGCAGTTATCATGAGGAGTCAGACTAGATCAAAGTCTGAATAATTTACAGCATCCGTATAAATTCTTTTACTGATTTCAGCTGAAATACACCACATCATATATGACTTTCTGTTCTTGGATTTAGGCAATATTTTGAAGAAAATTTTCTGAAAGGATTGTCTATGGACTTTTGCCATAGTTAACATGAAAGAAAATTAAAAAGTTATGACACAATTACATAAAAACAATAAAACCATAAAAGCTTCATTGCCTGTAGCCTTGAATATAAAATGTTATGCAGACACTCAGTCTGGTTCACTCTGTAACAGTGAGATTTTAAGGCGATTTGTGGATGTATTTACATAAGTACTGCAGGTCCAAGTGGTGCATTTTTAAGCAAATTGGTTTACAGCACACCTCAGTCTTTGAGAGCAAAAGCTGTATTCCTTTCAGGAGAAAATGAATTCATAAGATGTAACACAGGTGCCTGATTCACTCCAGATGCTAATTTAGTCCCTCTGAAATAAAGCCCCTGAAACATATTTTAAAGGGATATATGCAGTAACCAAATTTTTCACATTACAGGACTGCTCCTGTTGTCGTGAACTAATGGCTAATGTACGGCAAGTACCATTGACTTTCATAACTTAAAGGGAAATGCTGGCCTTCACCAAACTGAAAAGCAAATTATTTCTGAGGTTAGTTTTAGCTTTTTTAATTTGGCCGTTTTTTATAGTGCCCACACCCATGTCACTTGCTGGATTGATAGGTTTCAGGTATTAATTAGAGATGTGTGCTAGTGTAGTCTGGCAGCTACGTGATGGTAGGGAACACTTTGGGCAGCAGCAGATACAATGAGCAGATTATTGTCTGCTGGTGGAGTTAGTTCTGCTCTGTCAGGGAGCAGATTTCTACAAGCTTGGGAACTATTTGTTCGAGGAACAAGGAAGAGCTACTAGATGGGATGCATCTGACAAAGTGGTGCAGAAGCATCCTTACTACCAGGCTTGCTGTCCTTATACCAGTTTCCATAAGGAATTTATTTCCCTGCCTTTTTAAAGGAAGGATTAGGTTACGAATATGACTAACACATTGTGACAGGGACCATAACAGGAGGACAGCTTGACTCCACAGATGACTCCTGAGCTCAAATGCTGAAAGGAAGCTTATGGAAAGGGGATAGGTGACCAAGGACAAAATTACCTGGGCATGGATGGGATGGAGGCCTTAGGGTCAAAAGACAAAGGCTGAGGTGCTAGTGTCAGCTTTTCCTCAGTCCTTAGTGGCATAGTCTGCTCTTAGGTTACCCATGCCTCCACGGCAAGCAGCAAAGTTTGAGAAGTACTATCCACACCAGAGGACAATTAAGTTGGTGATCACTTAGATAAGCCGGACACACACAAGTCCATGGTATCAGATGGGATTCAAGTTGTTGAGGCAACTGGTAGATGACACAGCAAAGCTGTGGTCTGTTAGGCTTAGAAAAGGTGTGAAGATCTTGGGAGATTTCCAGTAACAGGGTAGGGGGAAGTAAATGTCATTTCCATCTTCAAAACCAGCAAAAAGAGTCTGGAAAAACACTGGCTGGTCAGCCTCATGTCTGCCCCTGAAAAGAGTATGGAGTATGTTTGCCTGTTCTCGGACATATAAATCAAGATGAAGGTGAATCACCATATTCACTGAGATCAAATCATGACTGAGCAACCTGGTTGATTTCTGTCTGGCTCACTGCAAGAAGGGAGAGGAGTGGATTTTTTATACTTCAAAAATGGTAGGGTTTTAATCACAAACACTCCTACTGACAACCAAAGTGAGGTACACATAATCTGCAGGGTGTGTGGAAGACAGCTGGACTGCTGGGCTCAGAGAGCTGTGGCCAATGTCAGTAAGTTACAAGTGACTATCTTCAGGTGTCAGTGTCTTCACGCCCAATCCTGTTCAATACCTCCATCATCTACCCTGCACACTCACCAAGTCTATGGATGACAAAAAACTGGGGTGGATGAGAAAAAGACTGGCATTGATATACTTGAAAGGGAAGGCTGCCAATCACAGGGGCCTTGACAGGGTCATCCTGAAGTCCAACAAAGACAAACAACGCAAAATCCAGCTGCACTGTTAACAAGCAGCCTCAGGTGTCTAGGGGCAGTGCTGCAAGTTCTGATGGGTGACAAGTTGAATACATGTCAGCAATGGCCATCTGTACATTAGAGTAGCAAAAGCATAACTGAGGGCCTGTGGGACATGTTAATTTCCTTCTGCTCAGCACTGGAGAGGCCCCATCTGAAATAATACATCAAAATTTTGGCTTCCCCAGACAGGCAACAAGACAAGGTCAACAAGCTGGAGGAAATCCAGTAGAAGGCCAGGAGGATGGCCAGGAGCTGGAGAGCAACAAGTGCTAGAAGAGGCTGAGGGAACAGAGCTTGTGCAGCCAGGAAAAGTCTTCCTCTTGCTCCACTCCACTATCTAAAAGGGAATGTGAAGGGAATCAAGAAGAGGCAATGGCTGCACAATGCAGCAAGTGGTATTCCAATGGACATGTTGTGGACTATGAGAAACACTAGAAAAAATTGCCCAGAGAGATTTTGGAACCTCCATCCTTGGAAACTTTCAAAATTTGACTTGATGAGGCCCTGTGCAATCTGAACTCACTTCAAATTTGTCCCTACTTTGGGTGTTGGAGCGGATGACGTCCAGAGGGCCCTTCCAACATATATTTCTTATGACTGTGCTTCTGCTGAATCAGTTTGGTCCTGCTTTCTAGCTGATTGCCCTAGTGTTTTGAAAGTGTGGCTTTTGACTGTGGAGAGTCAGAAAGTTATTCTCACTTTGTTTTTTGTGGTTTTTTTAAAAAAATTATTGTATTATTATGATGTGAAGTAGCAACATTTTTCTACATGTAGAATTTAGTGTGGACCAGAAGATTGCTGCTTTCCCACATCTTCAAAATTTCTGTAAAATATTATGCATCGACAGCAATCCCCATGATTATTCTGCAAAAGGGTCATCCTTAAAGATGCAGTGCTGTACATATTTAGAGTTTCTAAGACTTTTCTTTTTGTCAAATAAGAATTTTAATATTTCATGAGAAACTTAGAAATTATTTTTCTGCATAGGTAGGAAAATCACCACTACTGCCACTCTCTGCTATCCTAAATTTAACTCTTCTTTTTATAAGGAAATGCCTTAATAAATTGGCACTGTGCTAAAACCAGAGACATTCTTGCTTAACAAGAGCTATTCTGAGAAGTGGCTACTCTGCACCTAAAAAGCTATACCACTTGAGTTTTAGCTTCTGACTTTTGCCTTGAGATATGTTTGTCTTGGCTTTAAAGAATTGTGCAACCTCTACTTGTATTAAATTTGTACCGCAGCACGCATTTCTGGGGACTGCAGGGGTTTTTTTTGATAAATCATTTAAATATTCTGCTTCAGAGATATGGGAAAGATTTTTGCTTTTTAAGTTCAGGCAGCCTGTTGTGTACTTGAGAAATTATTCTTTGTTAGAACCAGAAGGAAGAAAATCTACATCTTCCTTCACATGACTGAGACATAAAAGTCTGTACAGTTTTAAAAGCATCTTTCTTCGGCCCCAGTAACTGGTCTTGTGAAATAGTCAAGTGATTTTTTTCTACCTGTTTCATTTTGTTACTGTTTGGCAGAGGATACTGTGTCTGCCTAGTATCAGGTTAAAGTGTGGTTTAAAATTACAGTGTTACTGCCTTTAACCCTCTGTTGTAAAAATTTATACAAAATCACCTCAGCAGACATTTCTGAGAGCTGACAAGCACATAGCTGTAGTTGCAGGACAGCACTGAGAATAAGGCTGAGAACGGTTAGCCACCATACCAAAATATGTTCCTGGCAATTTGCAACAAATTTGAAAAGATATTTATGGAAAGTAAATGGTAGATCCAGTAATGAAATATTTAGATTTCAATTGTGATTCCACAGCCAGTTTGTGGACATACATAGAGCTGATGGGATGAAGAGAATAACTAATGGAGTTATCCATCTTGCTTTCAGATGCTGAGATAGGATATTTGCCAGGAATTTCTTGGCCCTGTGAAAAACTGTCAACAATCTTCAATATCCTGCCAGCAGCTCTTCCATCTCTTGCCAACAGAAGCCCTGGGTAACTCTATACTAACTCGAGATTAATTTTGGGAAAAGTTCTTGCTAAAAGAAGCTGCTGGATGGAGGGGCTTACTAATGGCTTCCTGCACCAGAAACCAATGTTGTAATTACCCAGATTTCATGGGTGGCAATGGAGAGAAAAAGCGGGTTGACAGCATCTCCAGAAGCGTTCACCTGGAGAAAGGCCTTACAATGCTCACTGCACAAGGAAAACTTGGAGGAAGCTTCAGTCTTACATGGAAACCTGTTCTTTTCACAACAGATAGATATCACTTCTGATCTAGACCTAGAACAATTCTTCGCTTTATAGCACTGAAAATTTACACAGCCATTAATTCCTTAGCTTTGTGAGTAAGATGCCTTTTATGTTTGCAAACAGTTCTCCTTTCAATTAAATTTAAATTTTGTTGTCAGAAAAATTACCCTCAATAGTCATTAAATACTAAACTGAGTGGAGTAAAACAACTTGCAGACTTCCCAGCTGAGATTTTATCCATTTTATATTTCAAGCAAATAGGAAGAACCAGCAGTTTGCTAAATCATTCTTCCTGCTTGATCAATGGCCTATGTATAAAACTTTCCAACGGAAAATTCTTTGATTATAATTCTTCAACACTGTTAATCTCTCAAATTAAAATCCACCTATGCACAGATGTCTCATCCCCTTGAGCACTATTTATCACAATAAAAATTAAATATAAGCTTGGCTTACAACAGGCCCATAAATTGAACTGCCTATTAGATACTTTATGTCCCATTGGTTATGAACCTGTTCACAATCTTGCCTATAAATATTAAAATGCATCACTTGAAATTTTTGCTGAATTTGTGTGTTTAAAATATTAAGCGTTTGGCACAAATATAACTCTGAGTATACGTTTAACTTTATCTTAGCTTGAGAGAATCCATAATAAATTTTTTCTACTTATTTCAAACAAAATCAGAATGTCTTCTGCCTCCCTAACATCTGATCCAGTTACACATGGATGAGTAATATGAAAAACTGAAATTTCAACTAGTCATTTCTGCCAATCTTACATATTTTGAGTGCTGTCTCATGTCTCTATTAGACATATTCTCCGAAAATAACATGAGAGCTTTTAAAACATGAGGGCTTTTAAAAACTTTGGGCTGAAATGAAGAACTCTGGTTCATATAGTTGAACTTTTATTTCAGTTTGGGCTTGAGCTCTCCCTTGAAACCGAACTCATTAAATAATCCTCATTCAAATTTCAACTGTGCAACCACTCGACTGGCATTCTGGGGAAGGGGGACGGGGGAAGGAAAACAGGTGCAGGCTACAACCTCAGCCCTGTCCTCACAGGCACCTCGGGTACAAGAGGCTCAGGCCATTATGAATAGGAACCCACACTTACACAGGAAAAAAAAAAGTATGAAAAATAAACCCATTGAGACCTGTTGTCATCAGCATGCCTTATTAGGTAACAGTGATCCCATGTCCCTCATTGCAATGATCTTTTCCCCAGGGCCTGCTAAATTACCTGTTGTTATGTGAAATATAGATCATGATGATAAATGTCAGCCCACAGATGTCCAGGAACACTGCATTAATATGAACATTTATTGTGACATTAATGCTTTACATAGGAAAAAAATACATAAATTGGTGGAGAAAGGTCCCTGGATGTAATCTTCCATTATGGAAACTAGCCCATACATTGTAAATTTTTGTAATGAAACATGTGGACCATGGCTTTCCAGCTTTCCAAACAAGCTATGGAGAATACAGCCTAACCTGTAAAGCTAGTTAGATCCCCAAGATACACAGTCCCAAGCTCCTTTTTTGTGTGTGAATCCCACAGTTTCCATCTAAATATTTTTGTGCTAAAAGGCCACTGTAAGTATGTCTGTGAGTCACTGAAATTCAATGATAACTGAAAATTTGACTGCAGTGTGATCTAGTGGATGAAGCTCAGAGCCTGGAGATTACAACAACCTCACTGTTCATCTGATTTTGTTGCAGACATATTGCCTATCATTACACAAGCTATTTAAATACCATGCCCTGGTTTTCCATGCTGCACTAATGGGAGCAATAAATTTTGTGGAATTCTGCTAATTACAGCACCATGCAATCCCATTGCTGGTTAGGCTGGTGAAAATTTTGCTGTACTACAGCTAGAAGCAAATGCATATTCTTCAACTATGCTACAGATTTTGCCAAACAAAATTAGCTTTCTGATATAATATGAAACAAAATAAGCCATCGTTTTTTCAAGTGCTTGTAATAAATATATTTCTTAGGATAATCACTGCAGATAAAACAAAAGTTAATATTGAGACAACTCAATTATTTATATATTCAACATGGTAAGGTTTCTCTGTGTCTGTACTTATGGGTATTTTGAAGTTTAGCAAGCTAATACACTCTGAAAAGCACAATTGCATATAATTTTCTATCCAGCAGCTTGCCTAATATTTGTATGCAAATACCACAATTAGGAGTAGGCTCAGTGAATGTGAACATTTCTAATTACTTCCATACTGACATGTGATTTAAAACTGAATATTCTGCTTACTATTAAAGCATTTTTCAAATTATAGCACAGCTGTTTTAGCTGTTTTAGCAGCTTTAATATGGTTTGCAAAAGAAACAGGATTGTTAAAGGTGTCATATGCTGGATCACGGAATCATACAGAATCACAGAATGTTAGGGGTAGGAAGGGACCTCAGAAGATCATCTAGTCCAACCACCTTGCCAGAGGATGACCTGGAGGAGGTCACACAGGAATGCGTCTAGGCAGGTTTTGAATGTCTCCAGAGAAGGAGACTCCACAACCTCCCTGGGCAGCCTGTGCCAGTGCTCTGTCACCCTCACAGGGAAAAAGATTTTTATGATGTTTTTGTGGAAGGTTCTATGTTCCAGCTTGTACCCATTGGCCCTTTCCCTTTCATTGGATGTCACTGAAAAGAGCCTGGCTCCATCCTCGTGACACTCCTCCTTGACATATTTATAAACATTTATGAGGTCACCCCTCAGTCTCCTCTTCTCCAAGCTAAAGAGATCCAGCTCCTTCAGCCTTTCCTCATCAGGGAGATGTTCCACTCCCTTCATCATCTTTGTGGCTCTGCGCTGGACTCTCTCAAGCAGTTCCCTGTCTCTCTTGAGCGGAGGGGCCCAGAACTGGACACAAGATTCCAGATGTGGCCTCACCAGAGCAGAGTAGAGGGGCAGGAGGACCTCTCTTTACGTGCTAGCTACTCCCCTTCTAATACACGCCAGGATGTCATTGGCCTTCTTGGCCACGAGGGCACATCGCTGGCTCATGGTCATCCTGCTGTCCACCAGAACCCCCAGGTCCCATTCTCCCATGCTGCTTTCCAGCAGGTCAGTCCCCAACCTATACTGGTACTGTTTCCAACCTAGTTGTAAATGTCAGGTAAGATTGTAGTTAGAAACGTATCTCCCACCCTCCTCCTTAGCATTCCTTTTTTAACCTTTTTCTCTAGAAAGGTCAATGTCCTTCAGATTCAAGGCTGCTGCTGCTGCTGCTTCACGATGATGTCACCTTATCCTTTGTTTTTCCATCCATCACATTAGGCATCTTTTCTTCATGCACTCAGTTTATTAGGCTTATAGGGCAGGGACTATCTCTTGCATTTTGTATTCTCTAAATCCAATGAAGGCTGATACTTTGTATATTCATAAGCCACATTCGCCATTTAAATGCCATTTATGCATTGCTTTATCGTCATAAATTTCTGTCTTGGTTAAGTAATGCCATTAATCAGAGCATAGTAATCTAGATTAAATCACAGTTAAGGAGATGGTTGTTGTGTCCTAATGTTACAATTTCCTGTTTGAATACAAATCCTCTCATGATTTCTGTGTGCAAGAAGGAGCAAAACCATTTTTGGTTTGCAATGAGAAGGGCTTCTTCACATTGAGGCTGGAGCGTTAAGGAGCCCCAGTGTGCGTAAGCATGGTGGGGTGGCAAGGGGCAAAGGCAGACTGCTCTGTCCACTTGCTACTGCTGCTAGGATGGACAGGGATACGCGGCTGGTACCTGGGTGGGACACAGAGTACAGGCACCACTGCCAGTAGCTACACTACATCTTCGCACAGCGCTTGACAACACTTCTGCTCCACAGCTTTCTGAAGGGTGCTGTGAGGGGACCCCCAAATAATATTTCTTGTCCTTACACATCTCCTTTCAGAAGGCGACGTAGGAGTGGGGAGGCAGGGAAGCTTGGCCTTAAGTCTTGCACATCACTTATAACTAATATATTTAAATAAGAAGACAAAAATCGCTATTCTTTCCAAAGCAAGGATAAGGTCCATGCTTGGACACAGAATCAGTATCTCCAGCACCAGCATTCTGGTACTTCCCATTATTACCACCATGGAGAGACAGGCATCCTGCTCAACGTCTCTTTTACAAAGAGCTCACATACAAAGAGAATTACAGGACAAAACTGTTTTAAAGCTCGTGCTGAGATGTCTTAGATAAATATGTTCCATGGCTTCTACTGGATTCTCCACTGCCACCACAGCCTGATCTCTAACATCACCTCTTACTCTTCCTTACCGCAGCACAGAGATATGCTACAGAGATAAGCACCCTGAAATAAGCATTCATCTGAAACTCAGAACAAACACAAATGGAATCTCTGGGGCCAGATTCATAATTTAAACCGTGTAGAGTCCTGCCAAATTAATGGCATCTGAGCCTCTGCATGCAAAGCAATCTAATTTTAAAGAGATCTGGTTAATTATTCAAGATAGTGTGCTATTATTACAGTAATACTTCAGTTTACATGTTTGTATAAGTTTGTGCTGTCATAATTTCTCATATTCGTGGCTTAAGATGAATTCTTTTGATGAACTCTGTAATATGGCTAATAGTCACTGTGAGGAAAAGGAAATGAAACTAATGAAAAAACAGAGGAAAGAATTTTCTAGGGCTATGTGGCCAACATATTGAGATGGCTTCATTTTCATACACTAGCATATTATCTATGTAAAATATAAAGATTCCTTAATTTACATTAAGGTTTAAGTCAGAGATTTGAATACAGAGGGCTAAAATCTGTCGTGAAAACTAGTTTTCAGGGATTTTGCACTGTACCAACTTTCAGGTGGTGAAATTTTCAAAAACCCTCAACTCTGATCAAGTTAAACTGTGATTTTGATGAAAGCTCAGTTGCATTCATGAAAATTATACACAGGAATTGTTTTCAGTAGGTCCCAATTTTTTTCAGTAGGCTTTACAATGATACTGAGGTAGATTTAGTTCTTTCACAGTTTAAAAGGAGATTTATATGATCTTTCTGCATCTCTACAAAACAATACGTAGAGAGGTTTGGTCTCTGTTTACTTATTGTTTTCGTGATATGGTAAAACAGGCTGGTATGAACCAAAGAAGTGCCAGGAAACATTTCCTGGGAAGGATGTCTATTGTTTACTTGGTGCAGGCATGAAGGTGGTGTGTGGCACAGATTTGTCCCAAGGAAGACACTGGTTCCCAACAGTCTCAAGCACAGCTCGGGAAATAACACCACTCATTCCCAGTAGAGGATTTGACTAGGACCACACTTTTTTTTTTTAGATGATTCTACAGTATGCGCATAGGCCTTTCCTTGACAGTTGGCTTCCAAGCCAGGCAATGGCATGATTATGTACTAATATAAATGGAGCCATGTGGTTCATGACAAAATACAGAGAAAATATTATCTCTTAAAATAGAAAATTTAGAACAGGGTCCTTCGCTGTCAACTCTGATTTTATCATAAGCACCTTGATGTTTTGATATTTTACTTAAAAACTTAATTTCTGGAATGAACGATTTAAATACTGGCTTTCTATTGAAAAGCGTCTCACGGTTCTTTTTTATTCTTATTTTCACTTTTATTTCAGTTTTTGTCTTCATTTTATTACATTGGGGGAATGCAGAAAGCAGCTTCATACTACAGCCTGAATTAATTTTAACAGCATTTTTTTGAAGAAAGCCAGTACCACCCTGGAGCTGAATGAGATCATTCAGCACTGGCCATCCACTGCACTGTTAACCCAGGAAAGAATATTCCTGTCACAGGGATAAATTTGTTCTTTTTACCAAGTGTCTCGAGCCTAAAGGCACTAGAACACTCCATAAAAGCTTTTGTTAGCCCACAGACACAGAGAAAAGGGCCTGAAAAGAAAACCAAAGATCTGTCTAGTGTTTGAAAGAACTTTCATTGGCTTTAAAAGCCAGATTCCAGTTTGTGATTTATCCTGGGTTCTTAAAAAGAAATCTCACTTGAATTCAGTTCTTGACCTTAAGGGAACTGTTATTTTACAGCAAAAATTGCTAAACGAGTTTTTATGTTCTGACTGACAAACATCAGCACACACTGATGGCCAGTGGTTGCCTACCGACACCCACTACCTGAAAACTATTCCCAGAACTCTCCTGTGAAACACTGTATAGTAAATGCTCAAAAAAGTGAAAAATGAGATTATGGAGACATATCAATAAGCTTTAAATTGATGTATTTTGAAAGTTGATGTTTTATGATATGAGAAGTGTGTGAAAATAAGATTACTGTTTTAACCACATCTTTTATTGGCTTTTCCCAAAATTATACTAGCAATAAAGATGAAAGTTGTAAAGAATCAATTTTAGCCCCATGTTTTATGCTGACCCTCCCTGACATCTGAGCTTCTGCAACATTGGAAGCTGACATTATTAGTTGTTCAGCTCTATCAAACTGGAAATTTTACCTTATTAAAATGCAGTTGCTATGGAAACACCATAGTTCTGTGATTTTTGCTTGCAGGCAGTATAGAAAAAATCTTAGAACCAATATACAAGTCAATGCATGTCATTTTAAAATACCTTCTTGGTGCTCTGATGCTTTTAAAATGAAAAAAATACCAATAGGAAATGTAAGTTGCAGCACTTTATCTTAATGTACTGGAGGAGTGAAAGACACTTTTCAACAATAATCTTGGGTATATGCCATAGAAAAATAATACCTAGGCAGAGACTGCTTCCCAAATTGCTTTTTCTTTTATTAAAGCTAACACTTATAAAGGCCCAGTTCCTGCCTTTTTTTTTTATTCACACTTACTTATTTCATTTGAATATTTTGATTTTAATAGCTTTGTCCTTGGGGTTTGAAAGCCTCCTTTCTTGAGAACTCTGAAAATCTTTCCTGTCAAATGTGTGTCGTGCTATCATCCTTTACGACAAGGGAAAGAGGCCTTCACAGTTAGTAATGAAACACAAAAACTGCTAAGCCATGCATCTAGGATGTGCAATAAGCTCTGAGTAGAGCAGGAAGCAAATTGTGCATGCAGTTTGCAGACTAACCTTCACTCACTTTACCATGTTAGCATTATTCGTTTTACCGGCTTTTTGGACATAGTTTTATTTTCTTATTCTACCTCCTGTCACTTAGGCCAGGAATATTTATTCAACATGTCATATTCTTTACTTCAGTATCATACACAAAGTGGAAGAAGACAGTCCACAGAATGTGGCATATGCACTGGGTCACAGGAGAGTTTTGGGGTGTGGACAAGTGTCTTATCCCCAGTCTGGTCAACAGTAGATGCCTAAGAACAAAGAAAGGCAACATTACCTTCTTGATGTTCTCTCATAACTTTCAGCAATAGATTCCTTTGGGGTGGATTTTTCCTTCCATAGTTTTGTCTAATGTATGGTTTTGTCAGGCAGGTTTTACACCAACCAAACCACTCCACTGTGATGTCCGCAAGTTTATCATACGAAAAACCTCACTGGTTTTGAATTTGCCATCTGATTATGTCACTTGAAGTTCTCTAGTTCCTGAATTATAGGAGTCAGTAAGTAATCACAAATGAGGTACATAATCCACCTTCCCCACACGCTCATGACTTCATAAACCTTTGTCACATCATTCCCAGGCTATTGATTATGAGCAAGTCATTGCAATTCTCCATTCTTCTGTATCTCACCTTAAAACAGAAATCATGAGTGTTCTCTCTTTTCAGACAATACTTGTCAGTGCATGCTAAAGAAACCACATTATTAAAGTTGAAATAATAACTAAGATGATGGGTTGGTACTAAATATGTCAGTCCCCTGTGCACCTGTACTGGGTGTGACAAAGCAGGGTGGGCTTTTCTGTACAGGGCCCCTTACTTTGACAGCTGCTTTGAGGGGGTGCAGCCAGAAGATCTGAGGAGAGAAGGTGGGTTTCTCACATCCTTTCCATTGTGGTGAAAGCCTTTTAATGCAAGACCCTTATAGCTTATACCTGATACCTCAGGTATCCTCTGAAGGAAGCTTCACTTGTGATGCTTTGGATGCTGAGATGGGAATCCACCTCCTGAAATGTTCCCCTTTCCTCATGCCAATTTCTGTGTGGCCACCTGAAACAGTGAGTGCAGAGTTCCCACTCCTCAGCCCCAGGAGCAGGCTGCTGGTGGGATGACGCTGAACTGGGGATACCGGAGTAGCAGTTGTGCACCATGGGACAGGTGGAAGAGCAGGGCCAGGGTAAAAAACCTCTTTCCACTCTGCTTGCCCACCTGCC
Organism: Apaloderma vittatum; assembly: GCF_000703405.1. Lineage (NCBI taxonomy): Eukaryota > Metazoa > Chordata > Aves > Trogoniformes > Trogonidae > Apaloderma > Apaloderma vittatum. The sequence goes on along the minus strand of NW_009700711.1, from coordinate 12,937 downwards.
ACCAGTGCTCCCACCCCTCTCCATTCAGCCATGCCCTCCCAGCTCAGAAGCCTGTCCGTAGGACGCAGTGGGCCCCTACCAACGCTTCAGCAATCTGCTCTGCATTTTGGTATGTACATCAGGATATCATTTTTAATTTACAGTTGTCAGCAGCCCAAGGTAACAAACAAATTAGAAACAGCTGTCATGGGGCCTAGCAAAAAGGAAGAAAAGCAGCAGACAGAGTACTAGGTGTGTGAAGGTTTTGTGCAATAAACCCAACCTACTGGGCCATCTAAGCAGTGGGAGGAATCCAGAAGAAGGTATGTCCAGGCTGGAGAAACTGTTTGGAAAGGAGTGACTCAAGTGACATAGCTAAGAAATTGAAAATTTTAACTCTTTCATGTGATTCAGCTTTTTAATGTGAGTAGATACATTTCCATTCTACAGACATTTTTACCATTTTGCCAGGCAGCCAGTATTTCAGGAAGTCTGAGAAGGACACTGTGTTATATTATGTACAGTTGGAAAATATGAGCTCACCCATTTTTTAAAGTATCTGAGTCTTACTGGCAAACAGAACACCAGCAATATATTACCATAATAAACTATTTTTGGCATGAATGGGAAGTAAAGTCTTGCTGCATTCACTATCTACTTGTTTTATTTGCTGATTATTATGCAGGACTATAGGATCTTGATTTATTTGCTTTGATTTATTTGATTGATACAAATCATTCATTATTCAATATTTGTGTCAAAGTTATTTTTATCTTAGGTACTGTGCTATTCTGAAAGGTAAGATAGTCCAACTAATTATTTGTCCAAGATGACCATTCAAGGCAACAATGATCCATTCTTTCTAGGCAAGTAGTTTTAGGTCCAAAAACCTAAAGCAATTTTCTGGCATTAAACATCAGAATACAACAAAACATAACACAGCGACTGAAGAAAGATGGGAAAGATTACTTATAAGAGAAACATGCAATGAGGGTAGATGTCAGTGCTTGAGTTCTCAGGGTTCTGGGGCGTGATGAGCAAAGGTATGTGAAGGCTGTGCACCAGGAGAAGTGGCCTGTCCTCAGCTGGGTTACACGAGGCTGGGTAGCATTCAGCTGCCCCTTGGTACATACAGGCTCCATCAGCATTTGTTTTCCCTTATATCCTGTGTGGAGATGAACAGTGGCCCCATGTTTATTTGCAAATGAGGCACAAGTTTTCATTTATTATTAGAAGTCGTTAACTTTAAAGACTAACAGATATGAAACAGCCTCTTAGCCATTATCTTGTTTATCCTTTTATCCATTTTGGGAAAGTTTCACAGTTTTGTTATAAAGATTTCCTAATATACCTTGGACAAACTATACACTTTAATACTAACTTGACAATGCCTTATTTTCTGTTATAAAGCCACGAGACTTTTTCCACAACGGGTCCACAATCACCTTCTAGTTAAATTGTCATGCTACAATGTGGGGAGCCCATTTCAGGTTAACAGATGAAATTATGCATATGATGACATTTAATCTTGATTTTTGTTAATGAATTGAGATGCGTTTCTCACCAGAAAGTCTAACCTTTCTACAGAAGCAACCATTTAAATATTTCAGCTAGTTTTACAACTGATATATAGAAGCAAGCTGCTTAAACTTTTTTTAAGCTATTTATAGTCATACTCTGTCACAAACTGTACTTCATTTCCATACGTTGTTCCAGCTTACCTCCAGAATTTACAGGTTCAGTTTTTAGATTAGTGTATTAGTGGCAACTGCACATTCATTACTCACAACAATTCTGCTGAAGATGTTCACAACAAAGTGGGATGCACCTAATCTGCCAGGCTGCCAAGGAATTGCAGAGTCAAAGGAGAAAAGAATCTTAGTGAAAAGTTTTCAGTAACCAGATGAATAGTTTCAAGTCAAGTAGATCTGTTATATGGGGACTGGTTAGCTCAGTGGGTTGAGCGCAGTGCTGACAACAACAAGAACACTGAGTTTGCGGGTTCAATTCCCGCTCGGTCCCCATGTGTTGCCAGGTCTAGTCAAGAGGTGGTGTCCCTGCCCATGACAGGGAGGTTGGACTAGATGATCTCTAAGGTCCCTTTCAACCTAGGCCATTCTATGAATTTAATAAAGACCACTTTTTGGTTATTTTCAGACTAGCACTATAACTCAAAACTGCTGTAGTAATCATATTTGGCATTTTAATATGGACAAGGTAGTTCTAGATTTTCAGAGAACTCAGGCAAGTATAACACCATTAAACTCAGGCTGTAGTTCTCCAGTTGTGTCATTCCCAAGGCTTCATTGCTTGGAGGTCTATACAGCCTTTAACGCATTTGCACTACCCCTGTTAACACAAATACTTGTTAGCAAGAATTTTGTAGATGCAGTGAAATGAATATAGACCCATTAAAAATTATGAGTTACATATTAATACCACGTACAGGGGCTTACTACTTTCCTTTTACATCAGCTAAATAACTACTGAAAAGATTACAATGGATGCAGGAAAATCTTCTTAGTTACAGATGCAAGGAATTAATTTTATGAAATGTTTCTTTTTTCATTTTTGTGTTTTCAGCTTGACTGTGACTTGATGATCCCTGCTGCTTTTAAATTAATTCTAATTAATTTCATAATATTTTATTTTGCCAAAAAACAGAGTCCCAGATATCTATTTCCATTGTTTAAAGTTAAATAAAACTGGACTCGCTTTCCCAAGAATTCTGTGGTTTATGCATTTCTTTGTTAATAGTATCCATTCTGATCAAGACTGTTGAAATGTCTTGCAGAAAAGAAGGTAAGGCAAGCTATCACATGTTAATTAACTACCCTAATCTCTGGACTCTAAATTAAAAAGTGAGTTCCTTGTTCTCCTTAATTTGTGGCCTGAAAAAAACAACAATAGGGCTTCAGGGGAAGAATCAGAGCTGTGACCCCGGATTCAAGCTGCTGGTGTTTCAGCCTGTCGAGATGCAATACTTAAAAAGCTGTATTTTGTTTGGTATATTCTATAAGCTGCTTTGTCTATTGGCTTGATAGGCTGGTTTATGTAGGTGCTACATGATTTTCTTCATGTACTGCTTATAGAGCATGGATTTTGGGGAGAGGATTCCTCATGGTTGGGCACTGTCACTCCAGTTTAGTGGTCCTTAGGTTTCCTTCTTCAGGCACTAGGCATTGCAGTGGTGTCACTTCAGCTCAAAACCCTACATACGCTTTCTCTTATTAGAGCTTAATCCTTGAGTTAGGCTACCCCCGGAAGATTTTTGGTTTTGTCTGATATTCACATATCCATTTTCTAACACTCATGCCTAATTGAGTTCTTTTACAAATGGGGTAGACTTGCCCTCACTGGTCCAGTAAATATGGATTTATGTGTTCACACAAATTGAAATTCCTCATGACAAATCTCCTTTCCACCTAAGCACACCTTATCACTGTGTGCTAAGAACACCTTGCTGGGAAATGAGAGACTGTCCTTTTCCCCTTCCCTTAGCAGACTGGATCTACAGGTAAGAACAGTGGGGATCCTGACCCTATCAAGAATCAAACGTGGCCAAACACTCCAAGTACCTCAATAGCATCATAGCCTCAAGCAAGTATGCATGTGCCCAACAGCCAAAATATCACAGTATCAAGGTGCAGCTGAAGGGGGACTAGAGGTGTTTCAGAGGGATATAATTGCAGATGAAGCTGCCAGCTTTTTGTACATTTACTTTCTCAGTGACTGCAGTATCACTCTTTTCTAATTTTCTCCTTTTCACTGGCAAATTTAAAATAGTAGAAATAAGATTTTGTTCCTTTTCTTTAACGCATATATGTATCCTCATGTAGTTCTGATTTCTAACCTTCCTTTTGTTGAGGAGCAGGTAGAGGACCCTGGAGCACTCCTACAGACACTTCTTTCGTTATGATTTACCAGTCATCTGTGCATCGACCTTGCACCTGTGCTCATGTCCCCTACATCTCTGTGCATTTTATCCCTTTTCTCATGTATGTTATTGTCAGTGTATACCTTCTTCTCTTGTCCCTTGTCCAGAACACATCCAAACGCTACAGGTCTTTAGCTACCTCAAGCAGGCCACAGCCTCTTTGGTCTCGGTATTATTTGCTAATTCCTATTCCCTTCAGTGCTTCCTTTCACCCTGATATTTCATAGAACAGTTTATAAACTGTAAATTGCCTCCTGCCTCCCTTCCCATTAAGTTACCATCTGTTATGCATTATCCTCAAATGTTATTTGCAGTCCAACAAACTTCCACTAAAAAATACGAGCTGTTTCCCTTCATTTTCTGCTTCAGTCTGGATTTGGCTCTGTGTAAAGCATGTGTGCAGCTGTTCAATGATTGCTCGGAGGTTTATCTGCTACCTCAAGGCTTTAGCTGCCATCTCTTTCACGTCTCACTCAGTTTCTTGATTTTTCATTCTCCTTTTCCATTCTAGGATGAAAGGGCGAGGAATAAGCATGCCCACAGTCTGCAAGGATCTACAACCCCATCCAGCCTCTGCTACTGCCACTGAGCTGGATATCAGAGCAGGCATCCTTTCAGCCTGGGCTGTGAACTCACTTGCCCACTCAGATACTTTGGTGAAATGTGACAAGCTGCCAGGCTGAAATATATTTCTGTGTTTTAACATTTATTTCAACAGAACAGTTTCTTTCCTTGCCAGCACGACTTTTTATCTGATTCTAAACTGTAGCAAATAGTGAGTCTCCTGTAACATTTCAGGCATCTGTCCTGAAGCTTTTCATTTTGCCACTTCTAACTGAATGCTACAAAGATCCATGTAGATGTGGCTTTTCTCCTTATGAGGGGGACATATGTGGCTGCCTGTCCTGTGCTGTCCAGTAGTGTTTCTGCAGCCAGCCAGACAACAGGAAGGACCAGCATTACTATCCTCTCTGACTGCTATTATTCCTCTTAGTATTAAATAGCAGATCACTGTTTAAGTCTTGCAGAATTCTCTTTACAGTTGGTAAGGCTGTACTTTCAGAATCTGTTCAGAAGCTTATTCCTTACACTAGGCTATTTTCTGTGAGTTATTTGTATCTCTGCATTGCAGATGGTATGCAGTTTGTTCACTGATCTCACTCCCAAGAACAACATTCTTTACCTCTTTTAACCTATGTATAGCTTTTTCCTCCTCACTTTTTATCAGTGGTCTGGCTCTCAAAAGTTTCATTATCTGTCACATCACCTTCATACTTATCTGTTATATTTTTTACATTTGCTCAGACATCAGACAGAATCACACTGTGGTGTGACAATTATTGAAAGAATACTTCTGACTTCTTCAGATTTAGGCCTCACTCCTTATGTTCCCAGCATAGGGAATGTATGTGTCTTCCATTTACGAAAAGGTGCTATATCAATATGTATATGGATATTCATTGTTACACATTGTGTGTGGCTATATTATGATTATGTCAGAAACCCATTTCCTGTCTTCCTGGAGATAAATGTGTTATGAAAAATGTATATAAAACCAATGACACAAATGGGAAATTCTCTGACAGGGGGGCTGGACTAGATGATTTTTGAGGTCCCTTCCAACCCCTAACATTCTGTGATTCTGTGATTTTATAATGCTCCATGCTAAAAGGAAATAGAATTTTGATTTTTTTATAGCTATTTCCAGAGACAAATGTTGTTGACAACATTCTAAAGATTTTAGCTGCCCTTATTAGTTTATGTAGTATAAAGTTTGCTATCTAAGAATAATGATAGTAGAATAAAGAATAAAATAAATCATAAGAAAATGAATAAAGTTGGGAAACCTTTTGTTTCATCTTATTTCAGTATTTTTTGAACACATCTGACACTTAAAGTTCAAAAATCTCACAAGCTGAGATATGGCATAGCAATGAATTAATACTATTTTATAATGCATGGTTGAGTTAATAAAGAGAATTGGAAGGATTATCTCAGCAGGTGGTAGTTCAAGGATAAGATCCAAAGCACTGCAAGCTAACACTCTTGATGCCCCCTGCACTACAGTTTGGACAAATTAAAATCCTCATAGATATCCAAACAATCCCTTCTCTCCCCTTTAATGAAATTTTCAGTGGATTTTATAGAAATGATCCCCCTCCCAATGTTCATGATGGCATTAGAAAAACAGAGAGGCTCTAATATAGCCACTAAAGTCACAGTTTCTGTTCCTAGTTAAGTTGGTGGCAGAATTTCAGTGGTTTCAGAATGCACTGAAATGAAATATAAGCATGACAGCTTTCAGCAGATCCAGTACTTTGATACTGTGCAACTTTTGGTTGTAGGTTACACCATAGAACATAGAGCAGAATCAAAACTAAACTTCATTGACTTTCTATTAGCCCATTTTGGAATGTTTTGCAGTATCTGGTTTGCATCAAGTCACAGGAATTGTGTGAACCCACTGTTTAAGATGGCAATAGAATGTTGTTTTGGTCAGAGAGATCGTGGAAATCTACTCTCTGGCTTCCTACGTGTCTGGCTGGAGTCTGTCCTTCAATATGCCATGTCTATGCAATGCACAGTCCAATATGTTTCATGTAACACGAGCGGCACAGAAAACTACTGAAATTGCAGACTATACGCCTAAGAGAGCTGACCAGTGAACACTGGTGTTATTGGGTATTTAAGCCTTCAGCCCAAAGGAAATAAGTCTCTAACTGCAACCACATTCTATAAGACAAGATTCCACGCTCTGTTTACTTTGTGCTTGAAGGAGAAGTCCTTTTTATGAAAGCTGGATATTGAAAGCAGGCTTTCTGCTTTACTGTTACGTGAATCTATTCTGGCTTGATTATTTTTTTCTGTTTTTCCAAATTACCTTTATATATGAAAAAATCCATGTTCTAAGCAAAGTTACTTATCATACATAATGAAAAAAGTTCTGAGCAACCTGCTTGAATGATTCTGTTTTGAGCAGACGGTTTGGACTGGAGTGACCTCCTGAAGTGCCTTCCAGCCTCAATTGTTCTGTGACTCTGCACTTTGGTTGTCTAGCTGAAAACCATCCAAAGCATTGGGAAAACATTTTATTGCCCATTAAGATGAAGATAATTTAAAAATATCCCATAAAGCAATAAAACCAAAGAAAAGAAAAAATCTGCATTATTAAAGCATTGCATTCTTACTGGATTTCAGCCACTTGGTGCAGTTTCGCTGTCATCAACTTAAATTACTAAAGAAAAATTAATTCCAGAGAAGTAAATGGAAATTTGTTCCTTAAGAGATGTCCATATAGGATACTTTCAAAGCACATTTGTTTGGGTGCTTTTTTAAGTTGTGTAAGTAGACTACACTTTCAGATAATTTAATTTTGCTTTGGAAAACATGTTTTTGAGGAACTGTCAACAAACAAAGGGCCCTTAATCTTAACTGCTTTTAAGCTGTGAGTATGTCCACATAAATGCTTTCTTAAGATATGTTGAACTTTATGCCATCTTCAGTCTGACCCAAGGGAGGAGAAAGCAGGGTGCAGAATGGTTCATATTAAGGTCATTTCATGTTATTTATGGAGGTTTTAAAACTGTCAAATAGCACAAAATAACTGGATTATTCCTGTAGGGATTACTGTCTCTGGGGAAAGGTGTGCCCAGGGAACAGGAGATCAAGATTTTTTCTTCTACGAACGGCAGTTTTTGGGCACCATTGGTGAGCTCAAAGTCAGATTGGCAAATTTTAAGTCAACTGTCTGTCTTCATGAAAAATGACAAAGTGAACTGCATAACATTTTCAAGACACACGTGAGCTAGCACAGTGCTTCACTAAAGGAAACTGGTTCCCAGTCTAGATAAAGATGCACTATCCATAGTCATAGGTTCCTTCTTTCATTCCTAGCATCAGTCACTTACTCCAGACCAAGTACTGATGGGCAACATATTTTGACTCCAGTAGTATCTCGTTAGTACAACTGTGTCCCCAACATTTACCGATACTAAAATAATCGGCTACAATCTCATGGCCTTCATTGCTCGCTTGGTCCTCTCCCAGTAGTGGGGACCTAGAAATTCTGGAAGTTGGCTACATGCCCTTTCCTCTTTCTGCAGCCAGTAGTAGTTCTGCTTGCTCTGCTCTTCAAAGTGCTGGAGCAGAGTATAGATGCTCCATGTCCTGGGGTAAGCACCTGGCCACGTGCTGTCAGTTCATTGTTGAAGTACTTCATAGGGCATCCTCCACTGTGGAGCCAAGAGGCACCACCAAGGGCATGTCCTGGGGAGAGTTGTTAGGCATATGGGGGAGAAGAAGAGCAACTCAAACCCTCTTGAGAAGCCTTCCAAAATCTGCCTAACCCCATACAGCTGTGTAGATGCCTCAGGTGATCAGTGGCAAGTGTGCTACTTGCAGTACTGTGAAAGGCTCAGTGGCATCACACCTTGCTGACAGGCAGGCTGCTCTTGTGAAGAACCAGACACAAAAATAGCGGAGTTATAGTCTGAGTTCACTGAATGAGGTCCAGACCCTCCCAACTGAAACACAACAACACTGCACCTAGTATGAGCTGCAATGCATGAAGCGTTACTGTGGATTGTCACTGTTTTGAAGCGTTTAACTGGTTTATTTCATAACTAAACAGATCTCTAGAAGCGTCAGAACAAGGTACATGCTTGGATTCAGTGTTTCTGAGTCAGAAGCTCTGTAGGTACAAGTAACCAGCTGTTTTCATTTAATAAATCTAATTTTCTCTTTTCCATGGAGGTTTATTAATGTTAAAAAGAGTCTCTGCACCCTTGTGAACTATAGGTCCATAAGCATAGTGTGTAATATCTGCAGATGAAGATCACGGCTCACAGGTTACAGCTCTGTCTCCTGGAGCAACACCCTTAACCCAAAGATGTTGCCAGGATCCGGGACAAGGACTGACTGAGACACATCTCCAAGATATCTTACAAGGTTGCGTACAAGCTCTGACTTTATAGCACATGATGTCATACAGGTTTTTAGGAAGTACAAGACTCCAGCTGTGTTTTTCCAGGGCAGATGAGATAGCTAATGATGCAAGAACTGTCTTTTTTCTGAAGATGAGGTTTGCTACTCACAACATCATCCTGTTTGCCCAGCAGTTTGCATCCAGGAAATGCAGAGACAATGTCTAATTTGTCTTCTAAGACGTGGTCAGGATCATTGTAAATGCAAGCATTACAATTTTTTACTTCCAAAAAAGTCAGGCATAATTAGAAGACCTTCAGGTCAAAAAGGGAATATTAAGAATGCTAATATGTCTGGGAATATTTCAGCAGAGGAATGAAGTACTGCCTATTCACTGTGTGGTGAAAACACATCTCTCAGAACCTGGGCAACTTCTAAGATGGCCTTGGATTCCCTGTCCACCCTGTGATGCCAACCTTCCAAGGCAAGTCTCCCCTGGGGGTATCTGCTGCTCCACTATGTCCCACATAGCACAGTTCCATGACAACAGACAGGCTTTTTAACATACAGCAAAGGAGAGATTCATTTGCTAGTGACACAGCAGAGGTTTGGACAGGACTATGCACATGGATTGAGAAAAAGTGTAACAGGCGAGACAAACCATAAGGCGCAGCCGAGGCCGCAGTGACAAGCTTTGTGCTGCACCCTGTCCTCCATTCAGTCCTCAGGGGACCTCCCAGCCAGACTTCATGGGACAGCCCATGATCTCTACTTCTTCCTGGACATCTCCATGCTCCTCCAAGATTCCATGCAAATGACAACTTAGATCTTAAGCTGATTCTCCTGGTGTTCACATCCCCTGGATATGGCCTTCTGCTTTACAGCTGTCTTTAAAAGAAGCTATTGTATTTTGGGTTTTTTATGGCTCTCTGTTCAGGGGCTCAATGCACATTTATAAACCTTCAGAGGTCCAAAATTTCCCACACATTATTTGCTATGAGAAGTATTTGGCACGACTGAATCTTCCCAGGCCACTGCCCCCATTCCTAAATCATCACCCATGAGAGAGGCCACGTGAGTGCCCTGGAGGCTTTCTGAGGATAGATGTTGCTCAGGGCTCTGCAGGCAGGCTGCCTTCCCTTGCCCCTCTTCTGTCACTTCTGAAGACATCCAGTCTCAGGCAAACACTGGGAGGAGCTGGGCTGCAAGGAGAGAGCCTAAATTTCACTAGGTTGTGTAGCTGCGAGCAAAAGAAACCGATTGCCCGTTTACCCAGGCTGCACACTTCCCAGATGGTGTGCAATTATTGTCACATCCCATTTCTCTTCCAAAGACAGAAATGCCTCAATAAACACATGTATTAAATAGGATTGTTCAGAGGAAGAAGACTTGAAAAGCATTGTTCATTTATATGAGATGCTGAAGGCAACCCATGAGAAAACTGAGAGAAAAATACAATTGAGGTTGTTTACAGCATGCAGCATGATAAACTTCAGAATTTAAAAAAAACCCCACAAACAAACAAACAAACCAAAAAGCAATGAAAGAGCAGCTGTTAAAAGTTGTAAACAACACTGTCCAGAAAATAGAAATTTGGAAAAGAGTTTGTTTTGGACTATCTCTTTTTATGCACAGCTCGTGACTGAGCTGCTTTAATGCAAATTCATGCTATCTTTGTCAGCACAATATGTTTAGAGTCTGAACACATTTAGCAAACATTTGATTCAACTGTAAATTTCTGAAAGCACAGTCACAATGCAAGTGGATGCAACATCAGTGTCTTCAAAGGATGCATGCCTTCCTGTAGGAATACCTGGTAGGTCTCATTCTTGGTTATATGACAACTTTTTGTCCCACTCCAGCAATATAGAGTAGTTTTAAGTAGAAATTAGTTACTTTTACATCTGTTGTGAGGCCCATTCACTATCTTTTGTTGGATAAAACAGACGAAACTCCGGTATTTTGCACATACAGCCCGGTCCACCATTTCTGGGGTTTACCTCTTGATACTTGAGGAGTTGTAGGAGTGGCAATAGGGCACAGAAAAGCTATTTTGGAAACTTGTCACAGCTGTTGAAACATTAGTGTTAGGGCACAGTAACTCAGGTTCTGATTTCTGCAGGCCAGGGTGTCACAGATTCTTACTAGAAATTGAAATGAAATTAAATGGAAACACAACAAATGGGTTTTGGTTTGCAGTTGAAAGGACAGATATATTATTCATTGCAGGCAAACAGGTGTAGAAAAAGCCATACAAAAGCAAAGTCCTGCCAAAACACTGCCAAAATTATGCATAAATGCATCTATTTTATTTCCACAATGGCAAAAGTGCTTACCAAAGGCACGGAGCTTGTAAGGATGTGATCACACTTACCTTCTCTAGACCACTCCCTATCATGAAAATGACAGCATTACAAAGATTTCCAGCAATGTGAAACTATTACACAGATTTACAGAAACTTGAAACTGCAGTGGTGGCCTGACAGGGGAGGGTTGCCCAGTGTTCATCTGACTGCCGCAAGGGAGGACTCAGGTGAAGGCAGTTGAGCAATTGAATGATTTGTGCTACTATCAGGATCAGAGTTTTATAGGGAAAATCTAGTTCTCCAGAACTCTCTGCTGGAAGAAAATTATTTATTTCTCTTTTCGAATGTGATTTTAAATTTATTACTTTTTTTTTTTTTAGTTCACTTTTATATCTCTTTCTCTCAAGCATTTGAAATATCATGAGTGAAGGACATTTTAGAACACATAAATGACTGTAACACATTGTATTTCATATCTGGTTTACAGATTTTTCAATTCAAATGCAAAAAATTATCAGATCCCCCTGGATCACTATCAACAGCTAGCGTAATATAGAATCATAGAAACATAGAATTGTCAGAGTTGGACAATTTTATACTTCTATTTTTTTCTTCTATTATTATTTTCTATTTTCTCTTATAAAGGAGATTCTGTAACTTATGGATTTAGGTTTTGGGGGTTTTGTGTTTTTTCTTTTGTTTATATTGTTGATATGTATAATAGCTCCCCCTCCAAAAAAAAAGGCAGTACAGTCTCAAAATAAGCAAGAGGGCAAATAAGGCCTGTAAAGGATCCATAGGGCTTTAGTGTCTCTTCACTGCTCCCTGCCTGGAAATTCCCTTCCATGTTTCAGGCCACCAGTACATGATATGTCATAACCTTAAAAACATTTGGAAAAATCCTCCTTTGCCTTTCCACCTCACACTGGAGATGTAGTGTAATAAGTGGCACCTCTGGTTGCCTACAGCAAAGGGGAGGGAGAAGTTGGTTTCCTTTATGCTCAAACTCATTATCCTAAAAGATATATAAACTGATTTTGTTCAGGATCTTCCTGTCAAAAATGGTATCTTATTAGATGCTAACATTTTTCACTATACACCTGCTGCTCTTTCCTTTTAGATTAAACAAGTGTTTGGCCACAAGCCTTCTGACCCATTATTGCTACTTTCTCTTCTGGCATTTTGAGCTAAATTAGCATCAGTATAAATCAGTGTGTTGCCTGAGGTGATTTCCCTAACTTCTTTCTTTGGCCCAAAGCTGGAAGTGACATTCTGTAGAAAAACAGAAGATGATTAGACTGTTCCCTCTGCAGTGTTAGCTAGTGATTTGCTAGTGTGCTCTGGTTCATGGCTGAGGTGCCTCTAGGCACTGTGAAGGAGTTATAAGAAATAACCATACAAATGACGTTAAACTGTAGTAAGCTCCAGGGAAAAAGAGGAGTAGATTTCCCTTCTATTTTTTTACTATTGTTAGTAAATTTCTAGATTAACATGAAAGCATGGTAGAAATAACTATGGCAATCTCTTAGGGCATTGTAGTTTTGATTTTCTAAGAATAGCCTGGTGAGTGGTGCAGGTTTACCCTGTACAGCAGTCAACTGAATAACCTACCTGCAGAGACTGGTGGATGGAGAGTTGAATATCATGACTCTTTAGCCAGAACAATGAAAATATATTATTAATTATGACAGGGAGATATTAACAGGTCATAAGATGCCTATCTCAATAACTGGCATAAAAAAAGAGTAACTTTCTCAATAAATAAGTCCCTGGAAAAATAAAAATAAAATAA
>NW_009700710.1:7036-18764 GCF_000703405.1 Apaloderma vittatum | reverse complement strand
TCCGGGCTGTCCTGGCTGTCTGTCTGTCTGTCCAGCCTGGCGTCCTCCCGGGGAGAGGGGAGCCCCGAGCTCCAAGCCAGGGCAGCGGAGGAGCTCTGCAAAGTCTCCAGCACCTCAATCCCGGCTCCGCTCCTGCCCACGCCCCGCAGCAGCGCAGAGGAAACGCGGTTTTTCTTTCATCTTGCGAAAAAAGATCACGGTTATTGCGGTGCGGGTCGGGGCGAGACTTGTTAAAAGCGTCGTTTCGCGGCTCGTTGTGATCAAAGGTGCCACGATCGTGCCTTTGTCCAAAACCGTTTTTTCGTCTCGGCGTCTGTCCCCAGGTTCTCTTTGGGTCGGTGGGTGCCATCACCTGCAAAATTGCACAAGAGATCGCGAAAGTTGTGAATAGTTGGTGGTGTCCAAGGCGCAGGATTTACAGAACTGAAATAAGATGTTTGCTTCTCAGCTGCTTTTTACATTAAAGTTATTAGTATTAAGTTATTATTAAAGTTTATATTAAGTTAAAAAATAATTCATGTCCCCGATCTGAGCAGCCTGTGCTGCCTTCTAGGATGCGATTGCAACAACTGACAAACACTCCTGGAGTCATCCCAGCAAAAGGCAGCTCCAGGAGAAAGGGGGAGCACATTCCTAAACATTTAAAAGTGAGAATAATTTCATAGAATCAAAGAATGTGTTTGGGCTGGAAGGGACCTTTAAAAACCATCGAGTCCAAGCCCTGCAGTGAGCAGGGACAGCTTTAAGAGCAGGTTGACCAGAGCCCCTGGATGGAAGGGGTCACCCTGCTCTGTGGCAAATTCTGTGATTTCAGCCTCTTTTTGTTCTGCGCTGAAAGCAAATAAAACATTTTGGGTATTTGGGGAGGGGCAGGATGGTGCACAGTGGAAATCTTTCCACCTGGTTTAACATTTCCTTCCATGCCCCTCTGTGCTCAGATGTACAAACTTGTTCAAAAATGTTCAAAAGTATGTTGAAAATTGCTCAAAAATGTTCAAAACTATGTTCCAAATTATAGAAAATTGCTCAAAAATGTTCAAAGTTGTTCAAAAACACATTCAAAAATGGTCAAAAAAATCTGTGTTGCCTCCCCTGGTCCCCCAGAATGCCCCCGAAAGCATCAAACACTGCCCCACGGCTGCAAAAAAACTGTTGGGGGGAGGCGGGGAAATCAAGCCAGGTTAAAAACAAAGCAGCAGGTGAGATCTTTTAATATTCCTATTTTTCTGGGAAGTCCACAATAGTCCAGGCTTTACAGAGCTGAGTATCAGCCAGTTTCCAGAACGTGATCTAGTTCTTGAAAATCCATTTGCTTAATTGCCTCTAACAAGGGAAGTTGCTTTTCTTGGTGAACTAATAAGAGGGGGAAACGTCGTTATATGATCACCAAGGTTTTATTTAGCAGAGCTGCATGGAAGCCTTGCTGGTACAAAGCCGAATTCAGGTTGTCCAGCTCTCCCACCCAGCTCGCCGGCAGTGGCCCAGCCGCTGCACGCAGCATCACGAATCGGTGACAGAGACAAGCTGATGGGATCGGTGGTGCTTTCATCCTCCGGGCAAAGTTTTAACTAAGGAGAGCACCCGAAACTTGCTGTACCCGACAAAAGAACTCACTGCATCAGCTTCACAAAGCACTGGAGCTGGAGAAAGGCACAAGTGCCTCGGAATCTCAGGGCTCTGAAAATGAGAAAGACAAAAATAGAGGGAAATTTTATCTGTCTAGGAGGGAAGGCTTCAGTATCAAACATCAACATCAACAGCAAAACAGTGATTTTAGCATCCTCCAATTTCTCCCCAAAGTGAAGAGTGTGACGTAACTGTGGTAAGTCCCTTATTTCCCCTTTCTCTAGTTACCAACTCTCCAAAGGATCAAGAATTCACACTCAGTGAGACTCCTCAGCAGGGATTCTTTCTTGCGGTGCCGGGAGGCACACGGGGATGTTTCCACAGCGTGTGCTCCCCTGGGCTGTGTGTTCTGGTTCTATGCAGTCGCTACAGACACATTTATTCCATTTCCCCAAAATAATTATTGTATCTCCTCCTATTGTAAGAACTATTTCCATGCTCATTTCACTTTCCATTCTGCCATCTTTATCGCCGTCTACTGCCAGTTCTTATTCTCGCCTGTTTTAGTGGTCACTGGATGCCCCTGGTGGTTGTTTACTTCATCACCGCCCTTCCTCTTTGTCCTTTCAGTGACTTCTCCATCACTCGGCAGATCCTGCGCTGAGCACTGGCTGCAGTTCCATAAGGTTCTGCCTGGAAGCAGCTGTTCTGTCCCCCCTTCAGTCCCAAGTTTTCTTTTCTATAAAGCAGCTACTGAGCTCAGCTAATTCTGCTCTCACGGCCATATTCCCACACTCTGCTCATGTCTTCCATTCTTTATTTCAGCTGTGTCTCTGAGTCGTGCCCCCAGGCTGTGGAGGTGTCAGTTCAGCACAGAGGGACCTCCTTAGAGGAGGGCATAAAGAGCTTATCCTGGCTCTGCAAACTGGCTTTCAAATCCCGATGGGAGCTCAGCAGGCAGAAACGTTATTCGGGTTGGAGGGGAAACGTTTGGTCCCCATGTGTTGCCTGATCTAGTCGAGAGGTGGCGTCCCTGGCGACGGGGAGGCTGGATTAAAATGATCTCTAAGGTCCCTTCCAGCTTAGGCCATTCTATGATATGATTCTATGATGCTGGTGGGGACCCTCGTACTGCAACTTCACCTCAAACCAGTCTGTGCAAGATGATTTGGAGGGCAGAGAGGGTTGTGTCCATGTGGTACCGTGACACGCGTGCTTGAAAGTCCTGGTCAACCTCGGCAAGGGGGAGCTGCTTCTCTGTTTTTCTCAAATCTACCCAGAGCTTTCAGATGTAATTGAGGGACTTCTCTTACAAGGTGCACTGGCACTCTGGGAAATGAACTGACATGCCAGAAATAGGTTTATGGGGTGCTTAGGATCACTCAGAACATTCCAAGAAAACGACCACACTCTTTTGGTTTTGATTAAAAAGTACGAAAGCAAAGCTTTTTCTAGGCTGCAGAGAGGGGCTGGCGTGGACTTGGACGCTTTAGTAGAGCGTGAGTTTGAGATGGAAATGCTTTCTCACAGCGTGGATTGACAACACGGTAATTACTGGGGGAATGGGGAGGGAGGAGAGAGGGTTTCGGTAAAACACCCCCAAGCTCCAGCGGATACAGACCTGAGACAGATTGATTCCCAAGTGTTTCAATTTGTGCTTCCACTCCTTCACTTCTCTTGCAGTCGTCGTTTTGGCAATTACCAGCAACATTCGCCAAGACTCAACAGCATCTGCAGGGCAGGCAGCTGCCGAGGTGACTGTGTCGGATCAGCCCGCTGCCCTCTCTTTTCCACGTCTGATGATTCTCACCCTGGGAGAAGCAGTTTGAAATGATGCACACCCTCGGGCTCCCTGTGAGGCTGCTGACAGCAGCAGCAGTGGAGCCCAAGTTTGGGTGGGACTCTGCCACTCACTTTCCTTGCATACCTGCCCTGTGATTAAAAGTTACTCCCCGGAGCCCTGCTGTGGCTGCTTTGGGCCTGATCCAAAGTCCTTTCAAGACAATAGAAAGTCTTGCAAGAGCTCTGGCTTAGGCAATCTGAGGGCAACAGAGAAGCTGGGCTTGCATGAATTCTTGAGTTTCCCAATCAATCAGTTGGGAAGAACATAGGACTCAAGATTTGCCTCCCGGTCTCTTGCTCAGACCTAACGCCGCCAAAGGCAGAGCTGTCACTGACTACCCTGCAACTGGGAGAGACTGGGAAGAAAGGGGAAAGTTGCTAAAGGTCCCCCAGTGGTGCTGTCGTGTCCCTGGGGCAGCACAGAGCAGCAGCACCAAAACGCTCTGCTGCACTCAGAAGTGAGTTGGACCCATACAGATGTTTTATGTCAAAGGCTGCTCTTGCGTTCCACACCTCGGCACAGTATTTCCTCACTGCCTTCCTTCTCGCTGTGACTGGGGAGTCAGCAGTTGACCTGTCTGATAGGTAAACTGAGCTGTCTGGTTCTTTCCCTGCTGCGGGCGCGCAGCTTGTGCCTGCGCCGAGCTCACCCCTTCTCCTTCAGCCCTTCAACACCCCAGTTTGGTTCAGAGAGAATGAGTCTCGGTCGTGGGCTCTCTTTCCAAAATTCCAGTGTGAGCTATCAATCTAGCAGTCCTGTGTCCCAGTTTATAATAATTCACTCAATTTTCACTGACCTTACACATTTAACGAATCCCACCACTTAAAAATAATCTGGTTTTCTTTTTTTTTTTTTTTTTATATTCAGAGTTAATAGCAGAATGAAAGCTGAAGAAGCAGGAGCTGAAGAAGCACGTCTCCTTTTGGAGTCTGAAAGCTCTGGCTTAACATTCAGACTTGCTGTTTAAGCCTGCTTGTGTTGCACATGATTTGCAACACAGTCTCGCCCAAAACACTGCCTAGGATCCTGCACAAATCCTGTATGCGGCGTGCAGGGCGAGGAATACCTGCATCACCAAGGATAAAGACTCCTGCAAAATTTCCTGCTTCCTTTCAACCGGATTGCAGCTCCTGCACTGGAAAGCCCTGGTTTTACCACTGGCTGAGCGTGGGGTTCTCCTCTGCAGCGGCTGTGATCAATTAAAGCCTTTTTCCCTTTGTGCTTCCACTGACAATAGCTCTGGCAGCACCACCCGCTGCTCTGCATCTGGGCTGAGGGAGGGGCTGCATTTCTCTCCCTGGGTTAATCCTTGTTGCCAAACCACCTTCCTTCACCCCTGCATTTCAGGCTCAGCCTGTGATGCTGTCAGCAGAAATCTTAACAGCCACATCCAGCCGAGCGGTCGATTTTGCCTAAATGCTCCTTTACAAATTCCCGTTTTGGGGGCGCCTCCTAAAAGCACAGGTGTGTGCAGGTCAGAACTAACTCCTGGCACAGCTCTGCAGTCGTGACCGGGCACTCCTCATGTCAGAGGTGTAAGCGATTACACCGGCAGCGTTGGAGTGAACACACAGCACAGAGCATCACTACAAAAGAGCCAGGAGTGCAAAACAGAGATTCCCACCTAAATGGAGCTTAGGGAAGCAGTGTAAAGAGGATTCTGACCCACAGCACAATGATTAATATCTGTTCCTGCAAAAAATGCTGTACACTTCCAGGTTCTTGAATATAAAAGGCAGCAGAGCTGTATCCCATGAAAAAGCGGGGTATCGGGGTGTTAGCAGTGGAAAAGGATGTGTTCACCAACCGAATCTTCTCCTATTTAACGCCCCAATGTCTCACTGAACTCTGTGACTAAGTAGTAACGCAAAGAAGTTTTAAAAATCCAGATGGCTACACCAGGCAGAAACTGTTAGCTGCAATTTGAGTGAGGACATGGGGAGTCTGGGATCCCCAATTTTGGGTAGAGACATTTTTCTACCAAGTGGCACAACCTGTGCGATTACCCGAAATCATCAATGCCACTGATGGCCAGTTCCCTCCTCAGGGAGCTCAAAGCAGCAGAACTGTTGCACAAAGGGTATCTATCGTATCTTTATTTACATATCATGGAAACACACATGCAACATGTCACAGGATTTACTACAGCCTGTCCCTATCTCCCGTTATCAAAAACTTGATTTTTGGCTCACGAGGAAAACTATCCCTTCCCCAGAAAGCTCCTAAGAATAACCATTACAAATAACCGACTCGGCAGGATAGGTAAATGAGTGAAAGCTGCAGGCTGGGATGTCTTGCTGCATCCGTGCAGAAACCAGGTCGTTCTCCGGAAGCAAGAAAGGGAGGAAGGGGTGGGACTGGATGGTCCCAAAGAAGAGCAGCAGGACACTGGTAGTGTCTGACAGCTGGGGAGGAGCTGTCTGAGGCACACAGAGAGCTCTGTCCGAGGGTCCCCTCTCACCTGAGCAGCCGATCCGCTTCCCCTCTTGGATCTCACCTGGAGGCTGCAGCCTCCTGTCCTCTAGGAACCTCTGATCCTTAAGGAGGATCCACCTTTCCTCCCAAGCAGTAGTTAAGGGGTGAAGTTTAAGGTCATGTCCTCTTGGACCTGAAGGATCTTTTATCTTTTGCCTCTGTTGAGAGGAGATGGAACTGCAGAGCCTTCTCCCACTGGGACCATCGCAATGGTACTCGTGATCATCTCTTACCACCCGCCAAAGGGGGGCCCACCTTAGTGGCAGGAATGGGCTGAGGGAAGGGAGGGGGGATGCCGTCCTGGTCCGGAAAAGACTGAGGCCACTCTGTAACTAACAGGAGTTTCAGTCTCGTCGGAGCCTGGCGTGCTCAGAGCCTGCAGCTTCAGCCATTGCCTGCCCCTTCCCTCTAACCCCATCGCTGGGTACGAGCCGTCGGACACCACCCAGGCAGGAGTCCCGCCTCCTAAACATTGATGAACGACCCCTGCTCTCCGTTGGCCGACTGGGGCTCCACACAGCGCCCTTTCCTCCGCGTCACTCTTCTGTTCCGGTGGAATTTGGCGTAACAGCGGAGCCCTACGGGAAAGACACAAGTGAGCGGGAGGGACTGGGGCTCAGCAACAGCAAACAAGCGGCTCCAGCCTCCATTCGGGGCAGAGCTTCCTGCCGCAGGGCCGGTCCCAGGGCTGGGTGTCAAACGAGGTGGCCGGGAAATGCCTCACAGGGGCAGGGCATGTTGTTTTTTTGGGCTCTGCTATTGTTTGGCTCATGTTCTGGTTTGGCATTCACTGGCTCAGGCAGGAGGTTTCACTGGCTTCTTGAAACACCACTGAATGACCCTCTTTGTTCCCAGGGATTTTATGGAAACCCTGCTCGCTTTCCCCTTATTACTTGCCATTACTGTTCAAGCGATCTCCCCCCTGGGTAATTACCACAGACTTAACGAGCAGCAGCAACGCCTGGGGAGCTCCCCGCACTATTTATTTCCCTAAAGCTCCAAGAGAGGAGGAAAGAGACTCGGCAGCATTATTTCTGGGAGGTCTGATGCAAAGCTTGCTGCTCATCTCCTTCGGTTTCTCTGTTCTGGATGCTCGATGTGCAAGGTCTGAAGGAAGCTATTTGATAGAGTGTTGGTGAATACCGAGCGGGGAGAAAGGCATTTTATTTGTAAAAAACCCACCAGCACATATTGTCCCGTGGCAGTGGCATGCAGTGAGGGCTCTGATCAGGGTAACTCATCGGTTTCTGGCACTGGTGGGTTTATCTTTTGGTGTCTGACTTTGCTACACCAGAACACGTAGCTATTTGGGCCAGGGAGGACACAGCCTAAGTGTGTGCAATTCTCACAAAACCCCTATTTTCAGCAGCCCAGGCTCAGGCCACTGGAGTTGGCAGGATCCTGGAAACTGCAACTCTTCCTTCCAGAGCAGGCAGCAGATGGCAACAGTGCCAGCAGCCCTAGGCTGGGGATTTACAGCTTTTATGATAAAACGGCCCAAAAACTGTCCCCGAGTACCCAGGAGACCCAGCCTGTGTCGCAGGTCACCGAGCAGCCTTTTGGGGTGCCTGTCCCGGGGCTCTGCTGAGACCGGCTACCTTGAAGTTGGGTTTCTGCCGTCATCACTAATCCTCCCAGGGCAACCTGGCCTCCTAGAAGCAGATCAGAGCTCTGCTCTTCTCCAAGTGTCCTGGCTGTCTTCTCTGGACCCTGCACCTCTGGGATCTTTTCAGTGCTACAGACGCTGCACGTTTGGCAGCAGGGCTGAGGGCAGCCCTCGTCAGGCTTGCAGAAGCATTTTTCGAGGTTAATCTACCAAAACTTTGTCTTTGATGAGGACGTTCAACTGTTACACCACACAGCCAAGGTTAGAACTCCAGGAAAGCAGTCTGCTTAAACTGGGCAAAAAGCAGGTGAATGACCTGGTCAACACCACGAGGTGCCTAACACAGGTCACAGAACTTGGCAACCAGGGTTTTGTTCTGGCAGTCAAGACCCAGTGCCTGGAGCTGGTTCTGAACACGTGCAGACAAGAGCAGCGCCTTTCAGCATGTTTGTAACCCAGCTGTCTGCTAAGGGCTGCTCTGGATTCTTCAAAAGCGGTCTGAAGAAACAAAAAGTCTGTGTCCTGTCCACACCTACTAAATTGCTATGAGTCCAGTTCAAATTAGCTTGGAAAGCTATTTTAGGTTATGTAAAACAAGGATAGCAATTTGTTTTTATGATCTGTGACACTTGGAAGCACCACTGAAATGTTACTACATTATGACTTCTGTGAGGTTTGCAGATATTGGGACTTCTGTTTTCAAGAGGGAATCATCGAAACCTGGAATGGCCTGGACTGGAAGGGACCTTAGAGATCATCTAGTCCAACCTCCCTGTCACGGGCAGGGACGCCTCTCAACTAGATCAGGCTACCCAAGGCTCCGTCCAACCTCCCCCTCTACAGGGGGCAGCCACAACATCTCAGGGCAATTTATTCCAAAGTCTTGCCGCCCTCGTACTGAAGAATTTCTTCCTAAGATCTAATCTAAATCTATTCTCCTTCAACTTAAACCCATTTCCCCTTGTCCTATCACTGGACACTCTTGTAAAAAGTCCCTCTCCAGCCTTCTTGTAGGTTCCCTTCAACAAGATGCTCTAGATGGCTCAATGCTCATTGTGAAACAGCGGAAGGGAAGGGCTAAGAGCAGCAGAGATTGGCTCCTTTTTTCACACGGAAACCGCCGTCCCGAGCCAACACAGCCAGCTTCGAGGCTGGCTGGGAGGAGGGGACCAAGGCGCTGAACTCACCTTCAGTGCACATGCAGTCGTCGTAACATTTGTTGTTGAGGCCTCGGTTGTGGGGTTTGCAGAGGTGCTCGCGCAGGTCGCAGCACGAGCCTGGGGCACAGGAACACGGGTCAGCACAGCTCGTCCATCCCCTCCCCTGAAGGGCCACTGGCACCCACCGCAGGCTGTGTGGTACGGGCATCACTCGCTCCCACAAACCACCCCGAGAGCCTCTGCCCTTCCCCCTGCACCCCACTTCCCACCAGCGTTAGAAATCAGGGTACTTGTGTTAGAACCTGAGCTGGGTTTCAGACAATCTCGTGTTTGGAGAAACGACTCTATGCAGCCGATCCTGACCTGGGAAGCAGTCGAGGTGATGGTCGCACGGCTCTCCTTCTGCTGTTGTGGTGTCGTTTCCGCTGTTGGGGCTCTTACTGCGGCGTTTGTCTACGGAAAAAAAAACCCAAACAGATGCTGATAGAAAATTTCATGCTAATGTTTTATTTTGAAGGCTGTATTGTTCCAGGGTAAAAATAGCCTCAGACTTCAAGAGTTTGAACTCTAAACCTTCATAGTCTGGTCTTCTACCTAGTTCTCAACCCTCTACCTTTTTTCCTCTGCCCTCAAACTACGCATCCAAAATGAGAAACATTCTGAAACTGAGCTCAAAACACAAGCAGCTTTATGCTTTTCCATGGGACCAGCCTTACAGAATGACTTTTGGGGAGGAGGTCAGGGAGGTTTAGCACCTTTCTTTTTAGCAGACGGCCACATTTCTGGTTTGAGATCCTCATAATCCGTCCAGTCGAAGAGTGCCATGTCCAGGGTGGGCATCACGTCCCCATCTTGCCTGGGACGCGCCTGCAAACCACAAGAAACCAAAGAGACACCAGGTGACACTTCTGTAGGGACACCAAAGCCTTCGCAAATTTTCCTGGTGCCTTTAGACCTAAAAAAGGTTTTATGATTTCCACCCTGCTCCTCTCCTCTCTTGTCCCCTGGGGCTCCTTGGCATCTCATTTGCAAAAGGGAGAAGCTTGCCTGTGTTGCAGCTGAAGAGGGAAGTTTCCGCTGCTTCTATGTGAGGACAAAAGGTGAGCAAGGAGCATCGGGATGTCACAGAGAATGGCCCAGGTTGGAAGGGATCTTAGAGATCATCGAATCCAACCTCCCTGTCACGGGCAGGGACGCCACCGATGTGCTGCCCTCTCCAGCCAAGGTCCCTGAAGCTGAATGAAGGCGAGAGAGAGGTGGGCAAGGGGAGAGAAGCAGCTAAAGGAATTGTTTATGAAGAGTTGTTTAGATGTCTCCGAGAGAGAGAGAGCTGCTTTTAAGGGAAGGCTTTGATGTTAAGCAAACACTTCTATCTGGGGGAAAAAGAAAAGGAAAAAAAAGGAAACTGGACCTTATCTGCTGGAGATTTGCCTGCACCAGAGGCACAGCACCTCACCAGCTGCCTCCTTACCTGTGACCGAGGTGACGTGGCTGGAAGAGCAGGAGGTTCTTCTGTGGAAACAGCCGGTTCCAGCGCAGCGATGAGCAGTGGGCTGGGGGTCAGACTCATAGCTTCCTCTGCCTGCAGGTTTCGAAACTGTTCTTCAAAGCTCTCGGGTTTCTTGTACAGGGAGCTCGGCCCAGCAGCAGGAGTCCTCCCTGCAGAAAGCAATGGGTACAGCAGCGCTGGCTTTCTCACCCCTTTTCTCTCCGTGTGCCCCAGATCTGAGTGAAAGGCATTTGGATCTCCTCCAGCCACCGGCCGGTGGTCTGTCACTTTGAGCTGCTGTTTAGACCCACGTAAAACAGAGTCGTGTGCTATTAAAGTAAAGTGAGATCAGGTCCAGGATATATGCATCCTGATTTTCACACCCTCGTCACACGTAATCACACCTTCTTGAAGATACGTCTCTCTCTCTTTCTCTTAAAAGGCAAATGATTTCTTCTTCAGGTCTCAAGAGTACAAAATGTACTCATCTAACCATTTTTAAACCAATACATTAAGCTGCTGAAAATACCTATGAACACATTTTTATCTGGTTTTAGTGGCTTATTTCAATTTAGCTTGCCAGGATCTACCTAACTTGAAATAACAATATCTTCACATCCTGAACCCTGCTTCTCCTAATTATTAATTTAAATGTAAACCTTAAGTTAAAAAAAGGGAACCGGGCTCTGCAAATTCTGCTTCGAACCAGCTTTGTTCGATCTCTTCTCTATTGCCTGATGCGAGTTATTGAGTCAGTCCCCCGAGAAAACAGGAGATCTTACTGATGCTGGGAGGAATGAGAGCTGGGACTCGGGGATGCTGACACCCAGCTTGTCAGGATTGACACAAATTGCCTGAATTTAACAGAACACTGAGCACACACACCACGCACCCCCACTCTGCAAAGGGAAGCGGTCCCGGCCAAAGCCAAGCACCATTTAAATGGAATTAGTGCAATTTCACCTACGCAATTTTATTTTTTTTGATGGTTCAGCATAAACATAGAAACTCTGATGAGGAAAAGAAAAACAGATCTTCAAATGAAGTAAGGGGTTTTGTATGATTTCTAGTTCTGGTCATGTTTTAAAGTCAGTGGCGAGATTGAGCACGGCTGGGGTGTGTGTGTTCATAAACGGAACCATTTGCTAAAAAAGAAAACAAAAACAAAGCAGGCCACCCCAAAACAGCCCCTCAAGCCCTAGAAACTTTCCGAGCTGCCCCTCCAAGGCAAACCAGGCCATTTGCACAAAATTGCAGCCAGCAGTAAAAACCTCCGCTTCTGGAGGTCCCCTTTTTTCTCGTGCCTCCTTTGTTTGGCAGATTCGTCCCCAGAGCGGGCGCGCGTCCCCCACCCTGCACCCACCCACGGGGCTCAGCCCCAGCTGCTCCTTCTTGCCCTCACACAAGTGACCTGAGAGCCTCGAGCCTCCTCCGGAGCTCAAGATACCTCTGGGGGGCTTCAGCCCATCCCTGCGGCCGTGCCGCCGCCGCTCCCGGTTCTGCTTCTTTCCCCTCTCGGACCCAGGGGACTGGTTCTCCCTCTCAGGATGTGGGAGCTCCAAACCCAGGGACACGTCCTTGTTCTGTCT
>NW_009700710.1:0-6803 GCF_000703405.1 Apaloderma vittatum | reverse complement strand
GCTCTTGGGGCTGGAGGTGGTTGGTTTTCTCCGGGACGTTTGTGAGCTTCATGCCAGAGTCCAGGGAGGCGGCGAGGCTGGAGTCAGAAAGAACCAGCGCGCACAGGAGAAGGAAAGGAGAGGAGAGAGTGGAAGAAGTTGCCATCGTGCCGGGCACTCTGCCTCACCTGCAATTAAATTAAAAATAATAAAAAAAAAGAAGTAAGAAACCGATAAAGGGCAAGACGCAGACCTTGGACACTCGGATAAAAGCAGTTGGGGTGTCCAGAGCTGGAGGTGAGCTCTTCCCTCCTGTTTCCCTCCTCCTCTCCCAGCCCTGGTGACAGCAGCTGAGCCACACGGGCAGGGCCCGCAGGGCTGAGAGGTCCCAGCTTCACGTGAAGATGAGTTTCATGTGCAAATGAGGCCATCGATCAGCGGGACAGTCCCTTTGATTCCTGCCAGCCCCCCCTCCCCTCCCTCCCAGGGGCTGGGGGAGCTCCAGCACCAGCTGGCCAGGCAGGAAAACTAGAATGGAAAACAAGAACACTAGAAGGTAAAAGGAAAACTAGAAGGTAAAACAGGAAAACTAGAAGGTAAAAGGAAAACTAGAAGGTAAAAGGAAAACTAGAAGGTAAAAGGAAAACTAGAAGGTAAAAGGAAAACTAGAAGGTAAAAGGAAAACTAGAAGGTAAAAGGAAAACTAGAAGGTAAAAGGAAAACTAGAAGGTAAAAGGAAAACTAGAAGGTAAAAGGAAAACTAGAAGGTAAAAGGAAAACTAGAAGGTAAAAGGAAAACTAGAAGGTAAAAGGAAAACTAGAAGGTAAAAGGAAAACTAGAAGGTAAAAGGAAAACTAGAAGGTAAAAGGAAAACTAGAAGGTAAAAGGAAAACTAGAAGGTAAAAGGAAAACTAGAAGGTAAAAGGAAAACTAGAAGGTAAAAGGAAAACTAGAAGGTAAAAGGAAAACTAGAAGGTAAAAGGAAAACTAGAAGGTAAAAGGAAAACTAGAAGGTAAAAGGAAAACTAGAAGGTAAAAGGAAAACTAGAAGGTAAAAGGAAAACTAGAAGGTAAAAGGAAAACCAGAAGGTAAAAGGAAAACCAGAAGGTAAAAGGAAAACCAGAAGGTAAAAGGAAAACCAGAAGGTAAAAGGAAAACCAGAAGGTAAAAGGAAAACCAGAAGGTAAAAGGAAAACCAGAAGGTAAAAGGAAAACCAGAAGGTAAAAGGAAAACTAGAAGGTAAAAGGAAAACCAGAAGGTAAAAGGAAAACTAGAAGGTAAAAGGAAAACTAGAAGGTAAAAGGAAAACTAGAAGGTAAAGTGGGAGCTCAAGTCAATGTGGTTACACTGATATGGCCCTTTACATGAACATTTTTGCTTTGCCACAGAGAAGGTCTAAACACTAGCTCGTGAAGTTTTGGAAAGGGCCCAACCTAAATTTAAAAATCTGCGTTAAGTCTGAACCAAGCACCCCTGAGAGGAGCGCTATCAGTGTAACTACCTTAGATTATCTGTGTGGATACAGTTATACAGGCACAGTAAGTGCAATTTTCTGCTGCCGGATGCGGTACAGTTCTCAGCCCTCCCGGCGATGGAGATGTTGGGACGAACGGGACTAGGGGCAGACGGTGGCCTCGCAGGACCAGCGCGAGGCCCGAGCGGCTCAAGACACGCGCGTGCACGCACGTCCTGCGTCGGGGGGTCGAGACTGGTCAAGGGAAGACAAAACACTGGGAGTTTTGCGATAATCCTTCACAGCACGGCGGAGAAACAAGTCTTCTGCATCATCAGATCTGCAATATCAGATCTTCTACAGTATCAGATCTTCTGCACCATCAGATCTTCTGCATCACACCCCAGACGTGAGGCTGTCGCCAGGGAGGTGACTTAAGTCCCAAGAACACTGAGACCAAATCCTGCAGCACAGGGGCCACAGGCAGTTCTAATTCATTCTGCTTCACTGCAATATTCTTGAGGGTCTTCCTTCACCCCTGTGTCTGTGCTGCGAGACATGGCTTTGGAGCATCACCCAGGCTGGAGACTCCTGTAAGTCGTCCTCCCCTGTCCCTCCCCACAAAAACAAGGAAGGGGTGTTCAGCACTTCCAGCGCAGCCTTTCCCTGCGGAGCAGCTTTCTCACACTGTCCCTCTCAATCCAGGGAGCATTTGAAACCAGAGTTCCCTGCAACACTGACCAGCAAACAAACGCAAGCCCACTCCTACCTTCGAACAATACAGTCACAAAGTTACAGCCACAGCTCTTCACTGGGCCTCCTGCCCATCTTTTCTGCACCCCAGCCTCCAGCCGAACCCGATTTCCATCTGTCTGTTCACCAGGTGAACCGCTTTGTGCATCGCTACCAGGGCTCGTGCTTCCCTCTCCAGCAGCTTTGCTGCCTGGCCAGCCCTTGTCACCCATGAGGGGCAGTAGGCGACATTCCTGGAGGGACAATCTCCACCTTTTTGTGGACCTGACAAGAGCCAGCCCTGAGAACAGCCTTGGCTCTTCCTTTCGTCTTTTCTTTCAACCTGTGAGGCTGATGTGGAATGTTTTGAGCCAGCGAAACCTCCGTTGTCACAGCAGCCCCAGACTCGTAGAGCATCCGGGGTGTTTAGAGGGAGAGGTCTTTAACTGAGAAGCCTGCTCACCCATCGACCAGCTGATTCTGCCTTGCCAGCATTCATCTGTTACTGCTCAGACCCTGGGAGCAAATTTTCAGTTCAGACCTCCTCTGTAAAGAGGAAAAGCAGGTCTTTCTACTGGCCATCAAGCACAACAAACTGCTGCGTGGGCACTGATTTAGGAGGTGCTGGCAGCTCGTTTGCTGAAGACCCAACACTATGGAATGGTATTTTATTGGCAGCTGCTTGGGACAAAGGAAAGCCAGACTGAC
This sequence comes from Apaloderma vittatum, assembly GCF_000703405.1. Lineage (NCBI taxonomy): Eukaryota > Metazoa > Chordata > Aves > Trogoniformes > Trogonidae > Apaloderma > Apaloderma vittatum. Next base: position 3,928 of record NW_009700710.1, on the reverse strand, counting down.
AGCTGAATCTGTTGATGAGGCGCTTGAGTCCTGCTTCAAAACCCACGGAACCAACAGCAACCAAGCAGAGCTCCAACTCTGCATCCACAGTCTTTGCTTTTTCCTAGGATTTTCTCTTTAAGAATCAGAACAAACCAGATGGATCAAGGCCTCGCTCAGAACAACTCAAAGAGCCAGAAACAGCATCTTACTTTTTCATCTGTGAGCAAAACACCAAGAGGAGAGAACAAGCAGGAGGAGAACGCGAGGCAGGTGTCTCCAGTCGCCCTCACAGACACGGCCTTTGGTGGTGAACGTGACACATTAGTTCCAGATTCTGGTTTCCAGCAGGAGCTAGAAAGCAGCCAAATGTTGCACAGAAGGTCTGCTTGCAAGCACAGAGGGCATTTACGCAAGCTGCCCAGCTGTCTCTGAGGCACAACACGGGACGAAGGCGAGCTCGAGCACACGGGTTGCCTCATATTTGTGGGGGCAAGAGGGCAGGCTGACACGCTGTCTTGTGGTGTCACTGGGAATATTGCACTAAAAATGCAGATAAATACCTGTACTGCACCCTGTTCAGTGAGATTTGAGCTGTTTGCCAACCCAAAACAGCGCATGGACGAGTTTTGGTGCCTTGAGTTAACGCAGCACCGCCGAGCTGGAGGTGTCTGAGCCTTCTCTCAACCACTTGTCTCCGTGCCCTTGTCTACCCTTTAGCTTCAGAAACCTCCTCTTGCCTCCTTCATTTTTCTTACCCTACAGAAGCCTTCCAAAAGGCACCTCGATAACCCAACAGCATCCCTAGCTCTCCTCAGCCTCAGAGCACCGAAGCAAACTCCACCTTCTCTTGAGTGAGGACCAGAGCCCACAGGAGCCGTCCCTGCTGGCTGCTGCAGGTGGTAGCGAAGTCCTGGACATTAGGAAGAAATTCTTCACGGAAAGAGGGGTCAGACCCTGGAACAGGCTGCCCAGGGAGGGGGTTGAGTCGCCATCCCTGAATGTGTTCAACTGTCGCTTAGACGTGGTGTTGGGTGAGGTGGTTTAGGGGTGAGCTTGTAGTGTAGAATCATAGAATCCTAGAACAATTCAGGCTGGAAAAGACCCTTGGGATCATCGAGTCCAACCATTGACCCTACAGTAGGGTTAATGGTTGGACTTAATCCCAAGGGTCTTTTCCAACCTGAATTGTTCTAGGATTCTATGACTGATTCCTCACACTGCCGATACACTTCTTCTGCAAAGGGAGAAATTCTGCCCCGAGACTTATGCGAGGCAGAAAGAACCCCAGCCTTGTAAGGAGGTGCCTTCCCTAAATTTCTCTGACACAATCGCACCTTACAACAAGGATTCATCCTCTTCTGACAGGGTTCACGTATTACTAAAGGGAATAGCCAAAATGCTTGCCAGGCTAAGCTGCCCCCATAGTTCTTCGCATCACCAGACCCTCCTTACTCCACCCAATGCCTTGCACTTCCTTGATACACCCTCAGGATTACGATCCAGCCACCTCTCAAGGTAGCAAACCTGCCTGCTAGCAGGAAAAGGTGTGAAGCAAAGACAAGGCTTTAGAGCTGCCCAGGGTGCAGGCTTGGGACTGATGTCTGAGCAGCAGCGCTGCCTCTCGGCCGCTATTCCTGATTCGTTTTGGCTGGCAGGTGTCGGTCACGATCCTGTAAGGGAAGTTAGGTGGGGTTTTTTGCATCCTGCATAACTTTTCCTGTGCAGCCTCTTTCCCTGGGCACAGATACAATTGCTATTGCTCTGCTCTCCGCCTGTAATCCTGCAAGGCTTGAGTAGGTGCACAGAAACTGCGGCATGTTTTCCCTCTCTAAATACAGTTATGTCACCTTGGCTCTGAAATGGGCTCTGAAATGGCTCCTGCTCTATTTGTTCTGAGTTTGACAAGAAGGGACATCAGGTCGTACACATTTATTCACATATCTCACTTAAAACACGGCACCTGGCAGTCCTGGCTTTAACTTTTCGCAGAAGTTCTTCATGTCACAGCCAAAAGGAACAAAATTCTCCAACCAAGAAACAGAGAAAACCAAGATCTTTTATGACCCCAGACCACAAATTTTGCAGGCTGAACCAAGCCAGACCCAGGCACGTATGCTGGGCCAGATTTCTCTTTGGCTCTGATAAGCTCAGGCTTTGACAGAAAGATTTCCTGGACTCCAGGCAATCCCAAGCTGCAGCAATAGGCAAAGTGTGCGCGTCTCCAGGGGTGCTGTGTGTGTGTGCACGTGTGGCAGAGGGGACAGATAATGAACCCAGCTCGTGTGCCAGGCTCCCTGCAAATGAGAAGCTGGAGGGTGATGGATGGGCTCGGGCAGGCCTGGAGCAGAGCGGACGGGGCAGGCTCTGCGGAACTGACGTGCCGAGCGCTGGCTGGAGCCCGGAGGATGGCATTGTGCGGATAAATGAGATTTCTCTTCCCTGCTGCGTCTCTTTCCATCTGTTTTTCTGTTTCTGGAGGCAAACGCTAGGAAGCTTCATAAACAATCTGCCAGGAGAGCTTCCCATGTCAAAAGGCTCTCTCATGGCTTTCCAGGGTCCTCAAAAGCAGACAGGTTTTCTTATATGCACCCTTCTCTTTTCCTCCTTTGAGAAAAAAGCACCTTTCTCTCCAACGTTTCTGACACACTCACGTTGTAAAGAATTTTTTTTTTCTGCTGCCTCAGACATCTTTAGGACGACAGAGCAGCAGAGACCGCCGCTTACAGATCTCCAGTCCTTCCAGGTCTCTCTTTGGAGCTGCCCTCCTTTCCTAGGTTTCCCATATCCATTGTCGTCTTTCCTCCCTACCTGGCTTTCCATATTTATCTGTCTCCACAGTTTCCGTGTCCCTCACCACTGTCTTTGGTGCGAGGGATTTCCCTTCTGCAGATGTTCAGGCTACTTGAATCCAGCTACACCACCCTTGGAAACCTCTGCTTTCCTTTCCCTGTGTTGTTTTCTCTCCCTTTCTGCCACCACCGAACAGCACTGCACCGCAGAGAGGGCCAGATTCACCCCCACACTGAGTGCTCCAGAGAGCCAGGACACAGAGATTCAGGTGTCCCTGTGCCTCCCCAAAGCATCTCCCTGTGGCAACTCACACCCAGCAACCACCTGAACACCCAGCACGGGTCGAAGGGCTGGAACTGGGACCCTGCTTTTGCTGACCCGCTGGCCCAGGCAATCTCTTCCCCTCCCTGGCCAGCTCTGGCTGACAGGCTGCGCTCTGCCCTCCTGACCACTGAGCACAGAACCGGCTTGTTCACACAGCACGGCCCAGGGAACATCTTCTCCTGCAGCCCAGGCTTCCGAGCTGGCAGTCTGGGATTTGTTACCAAGTCACTGCTGAGCTCCGGCATGCTGGCTCCAAGGAACACGGGACACCTTGCAAGACCCCTGAGTCACTACGTGCCTCTCGCCTTCAGCCACAGCCATGCCAACCGCTCCCCAAGGTGTGTGGAGACCTTCCCTACCCTCATTGTCAGCGCATGAGTGGGGAGGGTGCAGCACCAACCCCCTCCAGGGAGAGAGCAGCCCAGCAGGTCCCTGTGCTGAGGTGGCAGAGGGGGACACGGATCGAATAAGCAGCCCCCGCTGCTCTGCTTTCCTCAGGGACATCACGGAGTGGCTGACACGGCCATCATAGGAGACTTGCTGTCAGACAGAGTCTCCTCCACCCAATAATGAGATTAAAATAGCAACGAGCCCGAGATTAGCGTCTGCGATGCAGTCGCTTGCTGTCAGCACGGCAGAGGGGACTCCCTGGCCCAATGCACAATGTCCAGTGACAAACAGGACACGGTCACTGGCACAGGTCTGGAAAGCACCGGCCAGTGCGACAGAGAAGAAGAGGGGCACGTTTGGCCCCGGGGAGAAGGGGCCGTGTCCAGATCGCCCCAGCGCTGGCTGTGCTTTCAGCATCTCTCCTTGCGGGTGGTTCTCACCG
>NW_009700709.1:0-24388 GCF_000703405.1 Apaloderma vittatum | reverse complement strand
AATGTTAAATAGTACCGGTACCAGTAGTGACCCCTGAGGGACACCACCTGTCACTAGTCTCTACTTGGACATTGAACCAATGACCACAATTCTTTGAGTGCGATCCTCTAGACAGTTCCTCATCCACTGAATGGTCTACCTATCAAATCCATGTCTTTCCAACTTTGAAATGAAGATGTCGTGCTAGACAGTGTCGAAAGCCTTGGACAAGTCCAGGTAGACGACATCAGTTGTTCTTCCTTTGTCAATTGATTCTGCTACTCCCTCATAAAAAGCCACCAGATTTTTTAGGCAGGATTTTCCCTTGGAGAAGCCATGTTGGTTGCCACCAATCACCTCCACATTTTCCATTTGCCATAGCAGAGACTTCAGAAGTATCTGCTCCATGATCTTGCCAGGCACAGAGGTGAGACTGACTGGCCTGTAGTTGCCTGGGTCTTCCTTTTTTCCCTTTTTGAAAATGGGGGTGAGGTTTTCCCTTTTCCAGTCAGTGGGCACTTTACCAGACTGCCAGGACCTCTCATATATGATGGAAAGTGGCCTAGCAACTTCATCTACCAGTTCCTTCAGGAGCTGTGGATGGATCTCATCAGGTCCCATGGACTTGTGCACCTTCAGGTTCTTTAAATGGTCTCTAACCTGATGTTCACTTACAGTGGACGGATTTTCCTTCTCCAAGCTCCCGCCTTCAGCTTCCACAACTTGGACAGTGCAGCTGGAGCTCTTGCCAGTGATGACTGGGGCAAATATGATGCACTGGAAGTATCCAAATTACTATACTCAGTGATACCAAATACAGGAATTTTGAAACTTGAGTAATTTTAGGGTTTTTTAATGATGTCACTAGGAGACTTTCAGAAATATGAAGACCTTCATGGAAAGATGGGAAGGAGATTCATCAGTTGTGTTCCACAAGATTTGGTCTATATCCTCTCTAGAGCGCTGTTTACTTTCATAGGCATTCTGGATAACTGTAATAAGAATACACAGGTGCTTAAGTCTAAACAGAATTTTTGTGAACTCCTAAACGGAGTCCCATTTGTACCATTGTCCTATTTGCCCTCAATTTTGTGATGCTGCTTCCAGAGCCGTTACTTATGTTCTTTGTGAGTTCTCACATGCTTTGTGAGTGAGCAGGTGACATCCACAAACCTGTTTGAGACTGCATGTCCCCTGCTCTACTTCTCAGTCCCTTCTCCTGGGCAAAGGCCACATTCCTCAAAGCAGCAAAGGTGAAGCAGTTAAGAAATAATTAACACCTGCCCACATTGGCTCTAGCTGGTCAGAGAGCATGAAAGACCAGCACGAAAGAGAGGCAGAATAAAATGCATGGTGCTGTTATTCATGCAGGGTGGCATTTCAGTGGCTGCAATGCACTATCATAATCATTACAATTATTGCTATTATTACAATTGTTGCTGTTATACCTATTTTTTTTTTGTTTTATTGGATTCTGATCAACCACATGATTTCTTTTTATGCATAAGAGTGGCACCTGTGACCAGACGGCTGCTGCTCCTGTGTTGCACTGGTGCTGAGTTCCTGGCATGATACATTAGAAAAGAGAAAATACCTAACACTCTGCAGTTTCAAAATGTTGTGTTTGTCAAGAGAGGAACTGTAAGTCCGGGAGCAAAAAACTCACCTCCCCACCCCTGCTGGCTGTTTCATTTGCTTGCTGAAGTGTGGGAAGGCTGGTGGCCTAGCAAGTGTAATAGCCCTGGTGAACCTGTCTTATTCTCTTGCCATGAGGTCTTAAACATCAGCTATGCACTTCTTGTGGGTTTGAGTGCTCTGGCTGAAGACTGCCCAGGTGCTGAGGGACGAGCTCTGCCTTTCCAGTGGGTTGAGGAGGCATTTCTGTCCTGGTACTCATGTTTGACATGGAGACTGTGTCTTCCTCTGGTTTTGACAGTGGTATTTTTAAAGAAAATTTCACGATTTGAACAGGCCACCTGACTCCATCGCTCCGTCAGCACTGGAAACATATGCTGACTCTTCACCATCCTCCTTTTGCCTATAAAAAACTCCTCGACACGCTTGTCTCCAACTTCCTTCTGCTTAGACAGTGGAAATGTAAAAGGAGAAAAAGCTCTTGGGTCCTTTCTCTGCCCTAGCCATGCACTGTCCCGTGGCAGAGCTGAATGTGGGCTCCTCCTGGTGCTGGGGGTCCCCCTGGGGCAGAGGCCGGATGGGCATTGACCAGCGGCACCACCAGCTTCTGCCTGTAAGTAGTGGCTCCTCCTGCTCTGTAATGGGGATTTAGTGCTGCTTTAATCCACGCCACATGCGGGTGACCCGAGCAAACCCTGTGGGAAGACAGAAGCCCTGTTGTGTTTTTACGGAGCAGTTGCTCGGAAGCTGATGTACAGCTGTGGCCGTGCTTGTTTGGAAGTGAAGAAGAGTAACTTGATCTTTTAATCTTTTTTTTTTTTCCACTTCACCCCCCCCCCCCCCCTTTTTTTCCCCCCCCCCCAACTCATATTGTAAATAACTGTTTCTGGAAGGTACCTGCCAGTGAGATTGAAATGCTTATTTTAAATTGAGGGGTAGATTTCATGGATATTTTAGCTGTGTGCAAAGAACATGCCTGTTTTTTTAAAAAAATATATCTTAATTTCAGCTAGTTTCACTTCTTCTAAAAAAAAAAGCACAAGAAAACAGAGGCTGAGGGCCCAATTTTCTTGCCTGCGTTGAATAAACTAGGAGTAACTCAAGTGAACTCAGTGGACTTGTGAGAGTAACTGAAGTGAGGTGTGTGGACACAGATCCCTTGTTTATCGCCTGAGTAATACATTGTAGGACCTGTGAACACAGACACTCATGTCTGTATCATCCAGATATCTCAAAACTGCTGCCACCGAAGCCAGAACAACTTGCCTCTTTTATCAGATTATTAAAATTCCTTTTAGATAAAAAGCTGAATTGACAGCTCCTTAGCGAATTCTGCTTAGAATGCATAGCAACATTAATGCTCTTTATGCTTTAGGGTTGGTTTGAATTAAAGGCACTACGTGTTGCAAATATAGCTATACAGGTATGCTTCAGGGCTTGATCACTTTTAGAGAGAGGATGGTACTGAACAGAATTGAGTTTCACTAGTTGTTTAAACCTACGAAAGAGTGCATTTTTAATTATTGAATAAGAAGATTGGGTAAGTAGCTGTTGAGAAACTAAACAAAAAAAGCAAGAGAGAAGCTTCCTTGCTTTAAGTATCCCTGCTGCTCTCAGTAGATTTTTCCATCTCCACAACCCATTTCAGAGAGCTGGGAGACTTAATTTCATCTCTGGAACAATATTGTTCCTCTGCAACTTTAATGCACTTTTATGATATGCTCCATTCTTTCTCACTTAACACCAGTTCATGCCAACTTGCATTATGTATGACTAATGACAGCCAGAGTATGTGTTCATGGTAAGTAAACCTCAAAGGATGCAGTAGTTTGGGGTTAGTTTTTTTGCAGACTGTCAGCCTAAGGGTATGTACCACACCCTTTACAAGTTGATTTTTATTTTGACAGTGGATCAACTTCAGGAAATAAATTTTTGTTTGGTTTGGCTTGCTGAAGTAGTGTTGAGATGCAGGGAGGAAATGCTCTTTCTCATCAAGCAATAAGGGAAGTTATAAAAATAGCCTGAGGTTGCTGCATCTTGGTCTTCAGAAGGAAGTTTTTGGAATTAAGTAGAAATCCGTTGTAGTCACTCAAAAAAATGTCCAGTGCCATTCAGAAACATCTCTGGAGGCTGCATCCTAGGATATATATTTTAAACTTTCACTTCTTCTGCTGTGGGAGTATCTCACTACTCTTCGAAAATTTACCCTACTTTCTATTTTACTGCCTGTCTCTGGGGAAATACGAAAGTTTTAGTACATCAGGGTTTTGTCTTAGGGATACGTGCGTGGTTTTCTTTGCTGCAGCTTGCAACTAGAATGCCAATGAGAAAATAAAGAAAGAAAAAAGCAGACAAGAGGGTCTTATTGGCCTCTTCAGAGGTAACCCAAATCTGTTAAAAATTCTCTCAGTTGTGATATTATGTATGGTAACTCCTTTGTTAAGACCCAGAAGTCTGTGTTTTGTCATTCTGATGCTGCACCCACAATAAGTGCCATAAGCACAATATGCATGTTATTGTTGCTGTGACAACTGGAAGCACTGGTCCTAAGGGTAGGCTAGAGATTGGCAGACCTAAATTCTGTTTTCATCTCTCTGTTGATTTGTTTTATGAAATGAGATAAAATATTTAGGCAGGAGTCTATCTAAATATTTTCCATATGCAGTGTGGTTATTAAAGGTAGCCTTAAGAGTTAAAAGCCTTACAGTGTTACAAAAACTGTTGTAGATCTTACAAGAGTTATGTTGATAAAAGGATTGTGTGTGAGATTATTACACAACATATACCTGAAAATAAGCATGCTTAAATAACTGAATCCTGTCTTTTGCTAAATTGAAGACGTTGAGGGAGATCAGGTTTCTGCAAAATTAACACGGGAGGAAAGAGACCCCAGAGAGAGAGAGCTACATGGAAACTTGCTGGAACCCCTTGCAGTGTCGAGCAGCCCTCAGCTCCTGAGATCACAACAAAGACTTTCAGAGAGTGACAAGGGCATCTGCCTTGGCTCATCTCACCCGTCAGGGGAGACTCTTTCCAAAAAATGGTCACTTGCTCTCCTAGAGAGAGGGAATTAGAGTGTCCCAATATGCCCTCCAGAGTGAAGAAGGATTTATTCATGGATTAGTGTGCTGGGCAGCTGATAGGTTGGGTCAGACGAAGTGCCCATTTCTTGCCCCAGACGATGGTAGACAGCTTTCAGCACAAGGGCATCCTTCTGCCTTTCAGGAATGGATGCAATGGATATTGGTACAGTTTTTAGTGATCTTCTACACATTCCGGCCTTTCTTCGCACTCTCTAGAGCAATGCAGAAAATTGATGAGGAAGGTCAAATAATCCCTTGCTCCTTACTGGGTGAAATGGATGAAAGAAGCAATATGGCAGCTGGCCTGTCTCTCTTCTTTGCTGACAATAACAACACACATTTCTGTGCTTTTAGCACAGAAAGCCTGTGTAAAACTGAAAAGAAGCAGTTAGTTGAGGGAGAAAGTATGTGCAAGCTCGAAGTAGTTTTGCGATGTCAGGACTGGTAAGTGCTATGAGCTTGATTTCTAGAGCTGAAAGAAGATCAGGTGGTAGTAAAAACAATGGCATAGCAGTTACTGGCCAGCCCAAGCATGGACATTTCACCAGGTGTTGTGACTCTGAATATGAGTCTTTAGTCATCAGAAATCACTTTTCACCACCGCCTAGCATTTGGCCATGGGAAGGAGGAGGGATGTGCTTCCTCCCAGCATCACCCAGCCCTCAAAGTGGCTCCTCTACCTCTCCCTCTTATGTGGACTTTGCTTTCTCCTACTCATTTGCCCCATCTGCTGCCAGGGAGCTGCGTTTGGGTTTGTGATCGCTGCACAAAGTGCCCTGCCAAGCTACGTAAAGTGTCCCTGGTGCAGCCAGAGAGGTGACGTGGCAAATGCTGGCAGCATTGGGCTGCTCTTGAGTTTGAGAGAGAACAAGCAGTTTTGTGAGTGAGTTCATCCCAAATTTCTTTGCAGATCAGAGAAGAGCATCCATTCTGCTTTTGCTCTTCGCAGAAGCTTCCTTGCCATGATCGTCTGGCCCCCCTGCAAGAGTTGCGTTGTTTTTCACTGTCCTCTCATCTGGCTTCTTGTCTGGCAGCAAAATAGAGCAGCAGATGTACTACTGAATGTGAAACTTCATCCTGTGCAATTTCCAAACTCTGGAGTGCTTATATCTCTCACCCATTAATGAGAGGTGACACATTCAGGCATTCAGATGACCACTACGTTTCCTTCTGAATACTTTTAATTTCTCTTTAAAGAACAACCCAAACAGCAAACATGCACAAGTTGTAATACTTGGTTTTAATGAATGACTGAACCAAGGGCAACATTCCTGTGGTTTTATCTGAGTGGCAGCAGAAGTTGTTGCAGAGATGTTGCTAATGTCAGTTGGGCTATAGGTTATAAGCCTACATACAAAGTTTGTCTGTTTTCTGGCACAGTCTCTGACACATACACTCCAGTCAATCAGGCTAAAGTACCTAATAACAGATGTGGCAATTAAGCTGAAGAACTCTGTCTCTCTCTTTTAATTTTTATTACAGAGAATAACAAAGTACCTCATTAAACCCACAATCATAAGAGATTTTTTTAATTTGGCATACAAATGTCTGCAAAAATTAGATCTCTGTATAGGGTGCCTTGTTACTGAAGGTGCTTTGTCAGACGATGCTATGAATAGACCATTTTTGTAATGATGGATATGTGCTTGTGCCTATTCCTGTCCTTTCACAAGTCTTATTGCAAAGAGGTATAGGTTTAAAGAAGGAAACGTATGTCCTGATGGATAACATTTTGAGGGGTTTAGGGCCTTGTGCTCAAGTTGATAAAAATGTGCTCTTGATTCTTCTGGGTTCAAATTACACTGCCTTCAGCTCAAATTGGCAGCAGACATTTAGGAAGGTTTCAGATAACCTGTAACTGAAGTAAATTAACATACTTTAGTAAGAGAAATTCTATTGAAAAAAATATATTAATTGCAACCAAAAAAGTCTTTTGATTGTTAGAGCTTCTGAGGCATTTGCCTTCATTAGTTTCTTTTAATGATGTCCTGGGTACTCTTTTTAAAGGAGAGTCTGACTCATCATTAAAAGAAATTCATTTAAGAATTTAATGATTTCGGATGTCTTAAAAATTATGGTAAGAGAAAACTGAAACTGATATAAATCAGAACTGGAAACTTTGATATAAAATTACTCTTTTAGTATCAAAGTGTTTTTATGTGCAAAATACAAAATTGATTCCTTTGTCGTTGTTGGAAAGAAGATGTTATTTTACTGCCCATCTTGAGTGTTGGTAGTTTTATTTCTTATAGGTGTTATTTATTCACTAAAGCACAGCTTCTTGTTTTACAGTTTTAACTGTTTGTCTAGGAGTGTAATGAATCTGTGTCTATGTGCACTTACTTGCATGTATATATGTATCTCCGTGTGTGTGCAGGTGCATGTGTGTGCATACATACACACACACGCGCGCGCACAGATATAGATGAAAGAGAAAACCTGCGGATACCATTGGCACCTGGCAGGCTGAACTTCTTGCTAGGAATACACAATTTTTTTTTTCTCTCCGCTGAGAGATATGAAGACCAAGGACTGAAGTTACACAGCTGCAAACATGTCTGTAAGATTGTAGTATTTTTTTAAAAGAGTGTCATGTTGAGTTCACGTGTCTTCAAGGTTCAGATACTCCTTCACTGGTTGTTCATATTATGTCTATGGATAACATAGGCCATAGCTGGGATAATGAGACCAAACTGTTACGCCATAACACCAAGGAGCAGTAAGATAGGAAGTAAAGGTGGGGGAGAGTGTTTACAGATATGAACACCGTTTCCATAACTGTGTCTGCTTACAAGCATTATGAAAGGTATACAGTTAGGATAAAACTTAAGTCTTGCTCCAGGTCTCCTGGGCCAGCAACAATGATACAGAGCTGCCACCAGTATAAATGGACACAGTGTGATCGCTTGATGGCATCTTACTAGGGCCTTCAGTGACTGTAAATTAACTGTGGTGGAGAGAGATGGGGAGATGAGTGGGAAGTGAAATGAGAAGGTGCAAAAGTGGGTCTGGTCTTGCACATACTGTTCTATAGAGCCCTTCCATTTATTCCAGCTATTAGCAACTCCAGAAGATGCAGTGGAAGGACCTCCCAATGTTGTTGAGCCAGTTTGGAATCATGGATTCATAGAAATGTTTAGGCTGGAAAAAACACAGTCTTGCATGTTTCTTTTTCCATAGGATGGCATCGTCAGGTTATGTTGTAGTCTCACTGAAAACTTCTTAGGGCAGAATTCTGTGTGACTTTCATGGGAATAGGATTTTTCCCTTGCAGTTTCGTAAAAACCCTAGAATTAACCAGTCTCTTTTGGTTTTGCTTTATGGTCTTCCATTTTCCCCTCTGAGGAAAGAATAAGAGTACTATATCCTTTCTAAACTTTGCAGATGCCAAAATAAAAGGTGGAAGAAGTCAATGAAAGAAGTGTCAAAGGAAACAATACTGAGTTCCCCATTCTTCTATCTGAATGTTTTAGATTTACTTGGGGGGGGGGGGGATGTGATTTACTTTGCCGGAGGAATGGGCATGTGAGGGTTGTGCAATGAATCATAGATGCTTTGAACTAGATTGCTGGAGGTAGAGAAGAAAAGCTGATAGGTAATGCATCAAAATGTTCAGAAACTATTAAAATGAGGTGTCATCAGAGTTAATTAACCTTTTTTTTATAAAAAAAAGAGCAGTTCATTTGAAAATTAAAGTCTCTAACAAAGCACCGTGATAAGGATTTGCAGATGCTAGGTGCTCAGTCTAAATAGTGAAGACCGGAGCTAACTGGAATGACTTTATTTTCTATAGAATGTTATATGCAAAATAGCATTTCCTTGGATGATGTACACAGTTAAATGTACTGAGGCAGTGTTGCCTCAGTGTTGTAACAACTTGTTAGCAATTGGAAGTTATAAACAAATGACAGTGTTCATATGTCTGATTTTTGTAATGAAAGGGTCCGGTGAAAGCTGTGACAGGTGTGGGGAGCTGCAGACTGAAGAATTTTGCCAGTGATAACGGAGGCTGTGTTTCTGTAAAAGGGAAGAATCTAATGTGTGATGGAAATGTATGTGGTAAAAGAGAACATGCATGTCATGGGAGAAGGAAAGAAACAGAGGTGGTCTTTGAAGAGGGCTGAAACAAGAGAACAGAAGAGTTTTAAAGGAAGACAGGAACATTTGAAGTGGATCCTAAATTGCATAGAAAGCTAAAGGTCCTGTTATTTTGCTCCTTTATGTGCTGGCAATAAACTGTTAGTGACACAGTGTCTGGAAGGCTGGTACTTGAGATAATAGGAAAAGAGAGGTCACAAAAGCTATGGGCAATAGAGGGTAAAACCATGAATGAGAATTTCTGCAGGAGTGGAATTTCTGCAGGCCATTGGTGTATTTAGGCAACCACAGAATTTCCTAGGCAACTTGTCAGCAACCACAAAGTTTTCACAGTAGCATCCGTGATTACAATATCCTTTCTTACGATTCTCATTAGACAAAAATGAGCGATATCAGATGCTTGGTGATGCTATCTGCTTAATGGACTATGCCAAAAATTTGATGCAGATTTCTTACCATGTTATTTTGTAATAAACAGGGCATTGTACATGCCACTAACATTTAACTTGAGAAATAACTTTCCTTAAACACATGAATCCAGACATTTTTATTCTTAGCCATCTAGCCTTCACCTGTATTGTTAAAATAGCTCTGGGATTAATATACAGACTGATGGTCTCATGAGAAGAATACATCATTGGATTAAAAAAAAGAAAAGGGAAGAAGTCTGTCTGTGTGCACGTGACTTTCGTATCAAGCCCTGTATATCCTATAGCCTCTCTTAAAATATGTGTTATTTGTTTTCATTACTGTTAACTGTTGACAGGCACCCTGGGAAGGATGCCCAGGGCTGATAGGTGCCATCTGTGCATGGACTGAAAACTGCTGGTCTGTGCATCGGTGGCATCATCCCAGTCAGGTGACATCATCCGCCCTCCTCGTTCCTGCCTGTCTCTTCATTCCACTGCTGTTTTCTTCCAAAACGTGGCCTGTGGCTTCCCTGGGGGCAGCTGGCTAGCACCAGCGCAACCCGCAGCTGTGGAGAAGGGTCTGGCTGGAGTGTTCAGGCAGCAAAGAGGTGCAATAGCTCACCCTGCAAACAGTCAGCTGGAAAATGATGACCTCTAAAGATCTACACATGCTCAAGAGAAAGAGATGTCGGTTGAGGGTGGTCTTTCAAAAACTGTGTTCCTGCTTGTCCTTCCTTATGCATGGAAGGGGGAATGACTTGGTCCTGAGTTGTCCCCTAGTGACAAGCTGAATGTTGCTGTTACCCAAAAATAGGCCCCTGAGGCAATATTGCCATCAACAGACACACCCTGTAAAGTTTTTCACTGGTGTGTGTTTACAAAATTTGTTAATTATAAATTCTCTTCAGGAACAATTTCCTCTTGTCCTTCCACATCTCACATATAGTTTTTGTCCATTGCTTACTCTTGTTTCATTGTTTATCTTGAGATGAAAGAGCATTAAGCATCTTGAGGAATTTTCTGATTTTTAGGTATGACAGCCTGAAGTTAAAGCAATAAATTATTGCCTTGTAATACCCAGACGAGAAGTAGGTAATAAGCATACTTACCTGATGTAGATTTATGTGGTTCACTTAAAGTGTTTTTTTGTAAAAGAAGTATATCAGGGTTTATGTCCTAACTGCTATTTCATTTTGTGGAAGTGTGCTTTTCAGATACTTTGTTTTGGATTTGGATTCTAGACAGCTTTAACTGTCTTTATTTTGTGACTTTTCATTTGGGTGGAAAATAAATGGACAGTACATTTAGCCAAAAGATTTTTGTTAACAGTTCATCCTGCCGACTTCCCATGTGAATAATCTTTAAACACACAGTGCCACATGCTGTAGGTAACCTCAGTGATCATGGGTATGCGTGTCCAAGACCTATACTTGTTATTTGCCTGAAAAAAAGTCCTTTAATGTGAACAGTGCTCTGATTTAGTGGACAATGACAGCTACAGTGAAGTGACCTCATGCTTGTGATGTTTGGCAGCCTGCCTCTGAGGAATAATAATGAGTCCATCTGCAAAGGATCTGGCATGCTGGCATTTGTCTTTACCATGTTTCCTTACCTCATGCAAACTTGACTTCCACTGAACTTTCTTTCCTTCTCTTTTCAATACTGATTTGAAGGAGAAGAGGGATGATAAATGAATATATAATCCCTGCCAGTTTAGCAGCTACAGAAAGTCTTACTGTACGGTGAGAGTGTTGCGTGACACTAAGTGAAGTTGGTGGACCAAAAGAGTCTTGCTTTTCAAGGGGCCAGAAGATCCTGGGGAAAGTCTTATCTTTTACATTTGCAGGGAAAATTTTTACATTTGAAGGGAAATATGGAGTCTTCGAGGATGAGGTTTACGCTGGTGATGGGATAGCGCTGTGCTTTCGGGTCTGTACTGCAGCGCAGTGCTGGGAGGTGCAGTGCTGTGGAGGGGCCAGCCCTCTGGAACCATGCCGTGGCACTGAGTGGCATCGCTAGTGTAAGCCTAGATGTTTGCTGAGAGTTAAAGATTTCTATTTCCTCCAGTGTCTGTAATCACTTTATTTCATTCTGCAAATTGCAGTCCCAGAGGTCTTTTGACATTTACAAGACAATCTTGGATACTAACTCAAATTTGAGACTTTGTCTGCAGTGTGTTTTCGAGTGACTTAGGGGTTTTCTCTGTTTCATGCAAGACCTGCTGGCCTTTGAGAAGGGATGCCTGGGATGTGGCTGCGTTCCCTGTAGTCCTAAACTTATCTTAATTGGCATAAAGTGCTGCCACTGCCAGAAGGACCTCAGGAGTGAAAAAGATTGCAGAAGAGTTTAACACGTGAAGAAAAACTGGAAGGGCTGTTAACTCTTGTGTGATAGGGTATGAAACAAGGAAATGAACCCTGTATTTTGAGAGGAGGTTCAGTGACTGAGTTACTACAGCTTACGGCTAGTCATAAATCTAGCAAATTCTCCCAGAGGGGTCTGGTTGTCAGTGAGTGTGGCTAAAGCCTGTCAGTTAGCACATGTTTGGATGAGCAGTGAGGTCTGAAAGTAAAAACAGCATGAGCTAAAAGGATCAAATTTGATTAAGCTGCATCAAGAAGGGTACTGGTAATCTCTGATCAAGGGGTATGTGAAAAGGTCATTCAATTTAGGACACTATTGGGTTATCATTTAGCAAACTGCTTTGTCAGTTGTCCAGATCCCACACACTTTCTGTCAAGCAGTCTCAGCCTCGACAGGTGCGTTACATGTTGGGCTCTTCTCGAGCTCCTGTAACTGGTGATGATGCCTTTGGAGGACTATTTTGAGAACTTCAGAGAAGACCAGTCACTTTATTTATATTTGCTTTGATAGTAGTTCTTCAACCAATCTAGGGTCTGTGTGATAATTCTCATATTCAGGTTAGTTCATATTTGGTTTATGAGTGAGGTTTCACGTGACACAGCATCAAACTGATTTACTGATTTCCAAAGGAAAAATGCCTTGTGCTCTTCACCCATGAATTCTCTAGCGCAATCAATAAAAGCAATCAGTTTTTTTCACAGAAGTTAACACTGGACTAATCATCATTGACAAGATCGGGTCAGGTTCAAATTTTGCTTTGCCTGACATCAGAGGGATGGTTTTATAAACAAATTGTGCCCCTGGTTAGAGGAACTGAACCTCAGGAGTGAGGAAACTATAGTGCTATGAAAAACACTATGTACAAAGTTAAGTACCAAACTGTTCTTCATCAGAAGAGCTTTAGAAAAATTCTTTACCTCAGCGGGAGCCATGATTCCCAGATGCAGGTAGTAGTCACCAAGTCACCAAGGTGCTGGCTTTGTTGTGCTCTGGAGACTGTAATTCAGAGACACCAGCAAGGGAATCTGCACTAATGACTGGGTGGTTTACAATTAAGTTTGAAAGTTTAACTATGATGGACAGAATAAAGATTTTTATAAAATAGCATTTGCTGTACATACAGGCTAAGGCAATGTAAGTGTAATTAAGAACAGGCTGTGAGATCACAGCCCAGGGAACAGTTTGATGTACCTGTGTGGTATCACTGTGGAAAGGCAGAAAAAAGCGTTGTAAAACGTTAGAGATACCACCATAGAGTATGAAAAGCTCTCACTGTTCTGAAGTTCATCTTCTAACTATATGGCCTGTTCCTGCTGCATTTGTTTTGTTGCTGTGGTAAAAATGCTTTTGCAACAGTAATGAGAAAGCTATATCAGCATTTCCCTTGGGCTTGGGTTCCATTATGTCATGCTAGTCACTGTATCGTACTATTCTCTGTTGCTCATGCAGTTCTAATCCTGCTTAATTCACCAGCAGTGCTTGATTTTGCTGACCAAAAAATACTTGTTCGCAGCCTTGAGCAACCTTTGCTTCTTTTACATTTTGCATTGCTTTATCCTCCCCTGCTCCTCCAGTTATATTTATTTGCCTCATGTTACAACAAACCTGAGGGAGACCTGTGTGTGCTGCTTTTTGCATGTGGCTCTACTCTGAGTAGATGGAGAGATTAATTTGTAATCACGTCTCAATTTTCACTGCACAGAGGAGAAGCATTTGTTTGCCTTTTTTAGTTATCTTTTCTTTCACTGGTTTTGACCCTGAACTCTGTAGGAAAAAAACCCACAACCCAAATCAAAGCAAAACATGTGCAAAACTGTCAACACAGTTAGTAGTGGCAGAGAAAGTGCCTACAAATCTCAGATGATGTATAGTAATGGTTAACTGTGTTTATGTGGTGGACGTACAGGTTTTTCATCTGCTTACCAGCGAGATGAATGTAGTTCATGTAGTTGCTCACATTAAAATGTATTTTTGACGAGTACCTGTTAACTTATGTGAATATATTTTTGGGATACCTGTACAACTGCTACACCATTTTAAAATGAGCTTGGTATTAATTATAATATGCCTTGGGATGATCAGATTAATTTTTTATATGACTACTATTGATTACTGTTAATATATCCCTTTGATATAATAAATGTATGATGAGCTAAATATCCTTAATTAGATTACAGAAACTTAGAGGAGTAGTCTACAGTTGTTTCATGCAGCTGTGTTGCTTTCCTGTTAACATTTTTAAACTATGGGCCTTTACTAAGCCCGGGCAAACAGAAGTCTCTGAGCTTTATTGCACAGGACCTGCCTTAAAGGTCTTGCCGAAATGAGAGTAAAGGTGCAGCTTTGTCAAGTAAAGTGTTTGCCTCAAATAGTATTAAAAAATGCTAAGGGGCTATAATGTTAGTGTTCTGTTGAGACACGTGTTTTGTCCTGGGTTTAGTGGAAGAAGAACTTGGCAGTAAAGCACCATGGGCTGGGTCTGAATTTGTTGTGTGCTCAGTTAGGTTCTGAAGTCAGAGACTTCACCTGCGCTGAGAGAGTTGCACGTGCTGGTGCAATCAGAATGACTGTATTTCACTGACTCCTATATGAAGCTTGAAAAAATGCCTTTCTTGTGCGCCCTCCCACATATGCAAACATGTAGGTGGATGTTGGAGAGCGTTTTGGTAACAACTATTTGCCTCTTTGAAGTTCTTTTTCAAGGAGGTCATTGATGCTGCTCACAGGAAAAAGCTCTAGGCCTGGCAGCAAAATTCCTGTTTAGGGCTCAGGAACATAAATTATACAATGTGCTGCAGGAGGTCATAGAAGCTTTCTGGCTTAGCATGAGTTTTTAGTCTTTCATACATCTGCTAATCACTGATTTGAATAGAGAAGGCATTCTCCAATGTAACCATTTTCAGTACTTAAAGCACAGGTACTATGTATATGTAGATAGTGAAGATACTGATATAGGGGGAGATAATTTAAGCAACGTATAATAAGAAAAGTGAATCTTTGAACAGGGTATCTCAGTGCAAACTGTAGACAGCAAGAGTTAAATGAGTCATCTACATTTTTTATTGCTAATATAAACACTTTAGCAATGCTAATCAGTTGTGCTGATTTTCTGTTTTGATTTTCCTTAATAATTAAGCAAAAGATCTGGAATGCAATCAAGTTTTACACTAGGGGGTTCATGCAAATGATTTATTTTTTTTTATTTTAAATTTTGTTAAATGTATCCAAAAGGAAAGTTACTGAAGTTGAGAATAAAAGAGGAAAAGGAAATACAGTTTACAGGCTGCATAATCAAAGTGACTATTTTCAATGAGGGAAATCGCTACTTTGTTGAAATTATTAGCTGAAAATACAGCTGCTTTTACTGCTTTTTAAATGACTTTACATTGAGTACTCTGCTATGCAATGTGCATGCAGAGAAACTGTTACAGACCATGAAATGCCTTTCAGCAGCCCTGATTTTTCAAGAGGGATTTAAGAAAATGGGATCATCTCTGTATCCTCAGATATCGTAAATATAATAGTTTCTTTTTGTGAGCTTTTTTGTGTTGACTTCTGAAGAAGGTATTGTAAAGTAAGACTATTTAATCTCTTTCTTTTTTTTCCCCACGGCCCAGTGGACTATTTTCTCTTAAGTTACTGTAGAGACTCGCTTTATTCTGTTATACAATGTTTAAAGTAAGAAATTTCTATTTTTATTTGATTCACTTTCTTAGAAATATTTGTATTATTTTAAAACAAACTTATTTATTAGAAATTATTTTCTTACTAAACTACAGACTAGACTCAATGGTCTCATTTTTTGGTGATCTCTGTGGCCACATAGTGTTGAAATTTACATGAAAATGAGGACATAATGCCAAATGCTTTCTGAAATGGAAATACAGGAGCTTAAATCATTACAGATTGCCTATTACCAGCATTCATTCTGGCATTTGTGGATTAATGGCAAGTTTGGTTAAAAGTGTTTCAGTACGCAAACTGAAATAATTTGCTTGAAAGCAAAGATAGATCTAGTCAAAGTGTTAGGTTAATCTTTTAGATTTTTATGTTATTACTATAACTTTTTAATGAGCAGAATGTTTATTCTATCTGGGAATTGTACAACTGGTAGAGCAGTGAGCATTTTTGCAAACTATTTTGGGAATTCAACTTGAAAGAGCAGTAACAATGCAAGATAACATGTGAGGCTGTCTGTTAATATAAAGCAAAGTCTTTTAAACCCTTCCCTGATTAATTAATTTGTTTGAGTGAGCACTATAGCTTAGTAAAAATACTGTGCCATTTTTTGCAAGTCTGAGCTCTCATTGCACCTTCCCATGGTTTTATTCAGCATATTTAAGAACTGATTAGGAGCATCCATGCATATATATTATTTCATTCAGATATTTGCATTAAAAAATAAAAACACCTCTCCCCTCCTGAGTCCTGCAGAACATTTTTATATTGCTTTTTGCTCCTCTCACTTGCATCTCTTCGTGTGGTGTTCTTGTCTGGTCCCTGTAGGAAGGCAGTTCATGGAGGTACCCGGGTCAAGGAGGTGCCCAGGTGCTGGGGTCCAGCCCTTCCCAAGTAAATCCTGGGCATCACCCCCCTTGCTGGCCCCGGGCCCCAGGTGCTCAGACACCCTTAGGGAGACCACCTAGTGAAGCCAGTGATGTAATTTTGGGGAACAGCTTTTTACAACAGATACTTCTTGAGATGGGGCAGCACCTGGGGTTTTTAAGAGGTGGGGGTAGGCTGCAGACATTGAGGGTGCTGCTGGCAATGAACAGAGTAGCAAAACCCCCTCCTTTGTGTGTAAGCGATGTGCAGGATTTCTGACAGTGTTTCACAGAATCATAGAATGGCCAAGGCTGGAAGGGACCTTAGAGATCATCCTCAGATTTATATTCTTGAGGTCCTGAGCAAATGCCAGACTTTATTTTAAATTATAGCTCAGCCTTTTGGTGTGGACAAACTATTACTAAGCAGACTGATCCTGGCTGCCTGCAATTTGATGGGACAGTGGGATGTCTAAAATGTAGTTTGTTCACCAACTGAGTGTTGTGCCACCCATGTGAAATGACACTATTTGGGTTCTTCTTTCAAAATGGTCATGATATTGCTGCTGCTAGGCAGTAGTTGAAGTGCCTCTTGCTTTATATCATCAATATTGATTCTATATGGATAAATAGTTTAAGCTCCTATATTATTTGTATAATATTGTTAATGTATTATAAATATTTTTTCTTAGAGCCTCCTTTTTGGAAAGATGGTTCTTCATTTGAACTCCATTTCTGGCTTCCCTATCATACTCCTGTACCATTGGATAGGGGCAACTTTGTCTTTGAATCTGGAAGATCCCAATGTGTGTAGCCACTGGGAAAGGTAATACTTTGTTCTGGAAAATACGTGACATGAATACTAATTGTAGCATCTTTATTTATTTGTTTTACTTGGCACATTTTAAATGTTTTAAAGCTTTTAGTTGAGTAATGAGCTACGAAAAAAATCACATTACTGCATGGGCAAGGTAAGTTCATGGGTAAGGAAAAGACGATTTCACGCTGGGATGAAATGGAGCTGTCTTTGCAGTAGGGGTTAGGATGCAAAAAACACTACTGTGGTGCCAGCAATGTCATATAACCATCTAGGCACAAGAAGTAAATAAAAATGTCTTTTTTCAATTTAACTGAAGAGAGGTTTTTACATATGCAAAATATAATTAACAGTATTGGAATTTGGCCAAATTTGACTCTGCTGATGCTTTCCTATTCACATTAAGAGAATATAAATTCAAATTTGTTATTTGGTTTTTTCTGATGAAGTTCAGAATTTTATAACATACAGAAAGAAATTCATCAATTTAGTTGGTCCCTTCGTTCACCTGTTTTCCCCTGAATTGACTGATATGCTAGTCCCTAATACAGTCTAACTGTTCACTCTTGGACATCAGTATTTATTGCATTTAAAGTAATCTATGGTTTATGTTTAATCGCTGGAAATACTGCTGAAGCACTGTACATTTATTTGTGATTGATATGGCTGAATCTTTACAAAGAAGACTGCGACTTGTACTTACTTTTTAATGAAGTCTTTCTATTTAAAGTAAAAAACCTAGATCACTAAAGGACTTTCCCCAGGAATGTATCTGAACTTCATGCGATTCTCTGCCCCTATTGTTTTGAACAATTTGGCTTGTACAACGATGTATATATGAAGTAGTTACCACACGAAGTACCAGCTTACAGTATTCAGGCATGTGTCTATGATGTTACTGGGTACTGCTCTGTATCGTGTACGGTTTTTTTACCATTTTTATATGTAAAAGTGATTTTGAGAGAAGCTACAATGTAATAAAAGCAAAATAGGAAAAAAAAGGTCGGATGTAGCTATTTACAATGCATAATATTTTTTTTTAAAAAAAAACACTAATGAGAATCAGCAGAAATAAAAATATATGTATTGAGCATGCCCATTTCTAAGACTTTTGCCTGAGTCTTAGAAACGGGGAGGAACTCCATGTAAACTTACCAAAACGTTCTTGCTGTAGCTCAGAGTGGTTTACACAAGCATGAACGAGTAAAACCTCAGATACGAGCTCTTTACTGGTGCTGTCACTGGCAATGCTGTATGCTTCAAATAAATCTACCCCGGGCAATAACAAAGCGGTGCTTTACAAATGAACGGGGGTCGTGGCAAGAAGAGGTGGAGCGTGCCCTGCCTCGAACAAAGAGCGCAGAGCCTCCGGCAAGCGCCGGCACCCCACCGACGTGCTGTCGGACCGGGTCAGACAGCTGGGTGGGTTAGGGTTGCTCGCCTTCACACGGACGTAGGAGAAACAGGGAGTAGGTTCTGGGCATTAGAGTAAGCAGCTCCGGATGTGTTTTCCCTCAGTGTAGGTGATGACAGTAGGAAGAGGAGATTGCGGCTGTTGCCCTGCAATAGGTGCTAAGAGGTCAAAGCGAGGAAGAGTGAAAGTGAGTAAAAGCTGGATGGGCTACATACTTGGTACGTGTTTTGGCTGGTCCTGGGAATTAGTCCTGCTGCAGGAATTTGACATACATTCCTGTATTTTTTAACTGCCTTGCGCAACCAAGGGCTGACTGACTGCCATTTTCTGAACAGTTTGCTGGGATGATTTGATATTTTTCCGTTTTGCAACAGGATTCTGTTCTTCTTGCCCCACCAACAGCTTCAGAGGGTCTGGACTTCAGAGTGTAGATTTATTTCAAGGACACCATGCTTATAATTTGGCAGAAAATAACAATAGTACTTCAAGTATAGCATTTCTGAGAAAAATAGTTCTCTATTAAAAATTAGCCTGTAAACAAAATAAGGCATGGACATCAATGTTTTGTAATGTCTGATTGCTGAATAGATTGTTTGATAGCATAATTGTTATATCATTTTTCAGTAATTACTACATAGGTATGTTTCTGTCATAATGCCCACTTAGTATCTAAATGCAGACCTTTTCACTACCAAAGAATATGCTTTGCTATGGATACATTTTTAAAAAGACATTTCTCATAAAATACAGTGAGATTTTCATACGATAACAGAAGAAACTTTGTTTTCTGTCTCTGAACTAGTTTTCCAGCTATCTAGTGATGTTAGCAAAAGTTTATTGCCACAGGAGAACATGTACTACATACTATTTCAATTTGCTGCAGAGACAAATGTTCTCTAGCTTTTGTTCTTGTTTTTGTTTTTTTAAATTCAGGCTTACGTTATTTTTCTTTAAATGTCTAGTAGTACTGTTTCATCAAATGTATTACACAGTGGAGACATGGTGTGTCTCTGCATATATATTTTTCTCTGCCAAGTAAAAGAGAAACGTTTCAGTTGATGTTTTCTGTTTTACAAAGTTAGCTGGTTCATGTTTTACTTGAACTTTCCCTTAGTTTTTGTTGCACAGGAGTATTTTGTTGTGTTTATTCCTTGCTATACAAGGACCCTATAAGAGTCTTTAAGACTTAAATCAGAATGTACTATAAAGGACTTGCTCAACAATCTTCTTTCTCTCTCTCTCTCCACAGTTACTCAGTTACAGTGCAAGAGTCATATCCGCATCCTTTTGATCAAATTTACTACACCAGTTGTACTGACATCCTAAACTGGTTTAAGTGCACACGACACAGGTAATGTATTATATCGTGAGACTGCTGATGGTGTAGATATTTGCAAAGATTTTGTGTCTTGTCAAAATCAAGCACAACATGTAGGATATATTAGCAACTGCGATGGTCTGTGTCAACTGGAAAATGCTTGCTCAATCAATGTCACTTAAATTTTATTAGCCGGTCTTGGTGTATCATCCCAGGCAGTGCTAACAGAAAATAAACAGGTTGGGAAAAAGCGCGTAATACACAAAATTAAATTTGCCAGACCTTGTGAGGTGTATTTGTCCAGAAATGTCATAAGATACCTTTTGCTGCTTGCAGTCCTGCGTTCTGGGAAAGTATATGCTCCTTGAAAAGAAAAAGATTTGTTTGAGGAAATTCCTTGTGATTGCAGAAAGCAAGCAAGGAGTGAAAGATTAAAATGGCTGACAGCTGTAAATAACATTTTCCTCAGAGGAATGTGCCCAAAAGTATCAACCATCAGGAGTGGGAGTGGCTCCCTGGGGCACAGCTGGAGGAGACAGATCAGTACAGGTAGTACATAGAAGTAGATACCAAGTTCAAAGAGAGATCACACTTTGTTTGCCTATGACACCATTTATATACAAGGGGCTCTTTGCTGGGAGTTCAGACTGTTTCAGGTGTGTAGGGATGTCTTTGCTGCTTGATGGAGAGTGCGGTCAGCAGCTGGGAGAGCCAGGGCTGTGAGCTGAGATTTACAGACTCTCTTTGCCAGAGAGGTGATGGTAGAGCCCCTTTCTGATAAAGAGCGCTTGCTTGTGTTAGAAAGAAGCTGTATTTTCTGCAGTTCTTGGCGAGTTTATGTGCAGGTTTCTTTGTGTAGTGCTCACCCCTGCCCTACAGGGCTGCCTTTGCCAAAACACAGCTGCCCCACTGGCAAGGGGCTGTGCAGGATGTCTGAGCCCTCCCCTGAGCCCTCCTGTCTCTTGCCTTAACCAGAACTTCTCTTCTGCCCCTGGAAAGCTGACTCATCCTTAGGAGGATGATCCACAAAAGTCTTTCCCTTGGAAACTGATAGCTGTAATGATCCAGCAAACCAACTTTTATTGCCAGCCTTTAGCCTCGATCAGGGATGCTAATGGCAAAGGCAGCGATGATCTGGTTTGCGTATTAGTCAAGTAGCCAAAATCCTTAGCTTTTTTTCCTGCTGTCTGACCACCCACGGTCATCAGGTTTGTTGGAGAACCACTGAGACTCTTGAACTCAGCAACAGATAAATCAAGGTCTCTTCAAGCTTTTTGTCTTTCCCTTTACTGATGCCTGAATATTTTTTAAAATGTCTAAGAATATATATTGTTTTGTTTCTGAACCATTAATTGTATGTAACTGCTGTTCATTCTTTGCAGAATCAGTTACCGTACTGCCTACAGACATGGTGAAAAAACAATGTACAGACGTAAATCCCAGTGCTGCCCTGGATTTTATGAAAGCAGGGAAATGTGTGTCCGTAAGTTTAACTTCTTTCTTCTTTGAAGTGCCATACATTTATCACAATGCTAGTTTGACTCCCCTTTGATGGGTGACTTGTGGAAGCTGAGTTACCGGGTCTCAGTTCGTCATCAGTGGTGCACGTGCAGCTCTCATTGAAGTCAACTGGTGTTGTGCATATGCAAATGACAGGATAATTGGATCTCAGATGTCTAAGTAACCACCCTTGATGATGTGATTCTGATGATCATATGGAAACTACGCAGTGCAAGTGTCAGTGCATTTTCCAACACAGTAGATAAATACATGGTTCAAAAGCAGGAGGGAGATACAAGGTTTTTCTCCTTAACGTGGGCCAGGGTTGATCACCATGCTTAGCATCACTTCCAGATACAGAGATCTGTAACAACTGCTTGAAGGTGACAGCACTGCCTTTTCATGTGGCACGTGCCCCAGTCTCCGTGTCTTCCAAAGCCTGAAGAGGGAAGAACCGTGTCCAGAGCTCGATGGTGTTCTTGGCTCAGCTCTTTTTCTCTCTATTGCGCAGCCTTGTGCAGACCTAGGAAAGTCTGATTCCTAAAATGATATTAATTCAGGAACATAGTAGAAAGGCAGACTGAAAAGAGAGAGAGTGTTAAACCAGAGCCCTGTAAGTGTATGGGTAGGAGTTTCACACAGGGTTGTTCCAAGTCATACAGTGGGATGGGTAGGTAGGTGCTCATGTTGGCAAGACTCACAGCAGAGAAATTGTAATTAGGAAAGCAAATGTGAAGGATGGCATATCTTTGGTGATGGGAAAATGCGTAGGGCTAAACATGAAATTAATTCAATGACATTTCAGGTTATTTGTCCCTGTGAATGCACATGCACAAGCATGGTCACAGTGGTAAGTTTTCCAGAAGCCAGTAAGGCAAGTCTTTCCATCTTTTCATCTCCTTGAAAAACTGTGCTCATCTGGGGCAATCTTTTGTCCGTAACATCATTTGTGTTGTTGACCTTTACATATGCTTTTATTAGGCAGTAAGGGCATGCGTTATAGTGGAAACTGACTATGTCCAATCCTTGATTTTACTTCTGCCCTTCTAATAATGAGATTTAAAAAAAACCTGCAGAACCTTAACAAACAATGTCAGAGGGACTGAGGCGGTATAGCTGATTTTTTCCTGAAAATGTGGGACTTTGTGAGAACAGACTGGTGAGGGGCTGGAGCCTCCAGACTGTAGGGGCTGCTGATGGACTTGCTGCCCAGTTTCTGAACAGGCAACTGATTGGCAACCTTTGCCAAGAGAAAAAAGAGTGAAAAGCCTGGCTTACTGGGAAAGCCACAGCGTGTGAGCTTCATTTGGTGTCTGCTTTGGCTCCTCTCATGTGAAGCTCTATGTCATGTCCCCAAGTCAAACC
This sequence comes from Apaloderma vittatum, assembly GCF_000703405.1. Lineage (NCBI taxonomy): Eukaryota > Metazoa > Chordata > Aves > Trogoniformes > Trogonidae > Apaloderma > Apaloderma vittatum. Next base: position 1,861 of record NW_009700709.1, on the reverse strand, counting down.
CTGGCTAGGGTGGTCTGGGCAGGAATCCCACCACCCTGGAGCAGAGCCTGGACTGAAAGGCTGGCTTTGTAATAGCATGCGTTCAGCCTAAATCTCTAAAGCATGCTGCTTTACCTGGTGGGTTTTTCGCAGCTGAGTTGTCCACCTTACGTGCTGAAGCGTAGTACTCTAGGCATGGGGAAACTTGTCCAGGAAAACGTTCTGTGAAGTAATATCTAACAAGAGGTCTGTAATTGCCACTGGATTTTGTAAGCTAATTTAGGAGATGACAGTGCTGTGGATAAGTCAATGCAGAACCAGTTTCTTAATTGGTGCTTTTCTTTTTGTTGTGAGGTGCATACCGAAAGTGACTGATGGGTTTTATTTGTATCTCTGGAAAATTATGCCTTGTGAGTGTCACAACACATCACACTACCATCATATTTTTATTTTACAGCACTTCCTGGAACTTGAAAATACAGCAGTAAGTTCTTTGATTTAAAGCACTTTCTGAAAAAGCAAGGTCAATATGATATTTTGAAAAAATAGCTTTTTAAAAAACCAGATTTATCTTAGACCAGATTGTCAGCTTTTTAACATTTTGTTCTTAACATCTAGGTATTACTTACAGAAACAAATTTCTAACTACATGTTGTTATTACAACATGTAATAACAACATATATCTATGAATGATCATATTTAATTTGTTTATTAAATAGTATACTTCTGGAAGTATATAACATTTTGACTGACCATGTGAGAAAAGCAATGTTAAGGCTCTTATGTGACTGCAGCTTTCACATAGCTATTTTATATAAAGTAAATTCATTCTATATTAAAGTCGTAATATTCAGAACCTAGTAAATTCAGATCATGTTGGATGTACTTAGTTTTTACTGTTATTACATAAAGCAATGCCAAATGCTGATATTCAGGACATACCTGCTCTGACTTTTGAAGCAATTTTAAAAAACACTAATAATTAAGAATCTACAGCATGAATATTCAACAGTCACTGTTACCTTAGAGGCAGTACTTACTAGTGGTAGGAATACTGCACTGCCTATAGTGGGAAGAGGATTACTTGTCATTGCATAAAGGATTGCAAGAATGTTGCTCAGGTCTGTAAGTGCTGAATTCACAAAGGCAAAGAAGGACCAACAGCCTGAGAAAAGCACTGGCCGAAATTTAGGTGGGGATTTTTTGAGTCTTCTGAACTCCAGTCTGAAGAGATGAATTTGAATTAATCTTAGAATACAAGATCCCTGTGGAATTGGGATGCTGTCTACTATACTCATTCCTGAAAACTTTCAGTAGGTAAACAGTATAATAGACATATTTTTTTGTGTGTCTGTAAATTTTGACCAGTATAGATATATTCTCTTACAGACTGAATTTATTATTGCAAGCAGTTATCAGTCATGTTGAATAGAAAAATGATCATGTGTTATTAGTTCTGCCATTTGAGTTTGTCTTAAGATCAGTAAAAAAAAAATAAATATTGAAATTCCAAATTATACGGCATCAATACTTGGACTTTTATAAGCATGAAGATACCGTTAGTCCTTCCAGTATTACCCTGGTTTGCACCTTCCTCATATAACTCCTTTTTATGAAGGATATGGATAGTGTGCAAATTTCTGACTTCTGTCTTCACTATTGCCAGTATCTCTACAGAAGAGTATGCTGACTGAACCTCAGATGTTTATTTTTACTTTTCAGATTACAGTACATGTAACATTTTGGGGTTTATGATCATGGGGAAGTTTACGCAGCACCAGGCATAAGAGATATAGATGGAGTGGGGCTGTCAGAGAGGGAGGGGGATTCTTGCTGGTGAATTGGTGGGGTTAATCGATAGGGCTTTAAACTAGGTTGGAA
>NW_009700708.1:7843-19608 GCF_000703405.1 Apaloderma vittatum | reverse complement strand
GGTGAAGGACCTTGCATTTTGACTTGTTGACTCTCATGTCACAGGGACTCCCGCAGAAGCCAGGAGCCAGCCCAGTGCCTTTTTGCAATGTGAAACCCATCTAGAGGTTAGAGAGAAATGAGGCAGAGTCACCTTTGTGTTTTATATCGCTGAGGCTTTGCAATAAATTAAATAGATAATTTGCATTTGGCTTTATAAATAACCATATCCAATAAAATATGGACTCCTTATATTTGCCTTGCTTGGAAGTAGACCAGGGCTTTGTGGATGATGGGAGGTCTCTGGTGTGCTCAGATGGAGTAGGAGGTAGAAATCCGCGGAGAGGAGGATTTTGGGAGATCAAAGGAGAAAGAATAGACAGAATTTTTGAAGAATGGACAGTTGAAGAATAGACAGGATTTTTACAAGTTTACCTCAAAAGCAGTGCAGACATGGTAATGTATTTCTTAAATGTGAAGGTGACCTTGTCCTTGCACAGCACCCTCAAGCATGGCTTCAGCGTGACGTCTTTGGTGCTCCAGAGCACAAGAGCTCCTCAGCTTGCAGAGTCAGCGATGGTGGACCACAGCCCATCATCCAAATGCGTGGGTTGGGGTGGTCCTCTCCAAGGGGGAGGTGTGGGCAGGGCCATGCATGAAAGCAGTCATGCTTGGGACATTTCATAGGAAAGAGACCTTTCCCGCCTGAAGTAGTGTAGAAAAAAAACATAATTATGCAGATATATTGCTGTTTTTTTCAGTTTCAAGTGCCTAATACTCTTATGGGGTATATTTTGATGCAACAAATTTAAAAAATGACAGTTTTCTGCTGCTGGCTTTTTTGGTAACCATTTTTCATACCTTCAGAGAGATTCTCCTGGACAGCTCTTTCTTCTCCTTATCTATCCTCCTGTTTTAAAACCCTCAGGTTCTGCTGGTGGAACTGCAGTGCGCTGCTGTTTTGAATCCCAAACCACAACTACTCGCCTTCCTTTTTTTAAGCTAATTTATCTACTCAGCAGCTCGCAGTACAGGACGAGACTGACATGAATCATCTTGATTGTTATTTCACTCGACAAAATGCCTTTTGCTCCTCGTAACAGCTGAGGTTTTCTTTTTTTCCTCCTTCCCTTTTCCATCTCAACCCATTACTATCATTTGCTATTCCTGGAGGGAACTGGTGACTCTTTTTTCCGTTTCCCAGACACGCTGGTGGATGTGTTATTTTTAAGCCAGCCTCACTACCTGCGGCACGATGACTCATTACGGATTTGCAACCTCCCCTGCGTTTTTGCCGTCTTCTGGATTTAATTCTTGAGAGGCTAGTCAGGAGCGCAGCATAAAATCCTCGAATCCCTTAAGAATGTTGAAGTCACAAGATCTTGTCTAAATGCAACGCAATCATCTGCCCTTCTAAAATGAGGGGACATAGAGAGACCCCAAGGATCTTGTCTTGGGATCCACCTCCTGGGGCAGAGGGATTAATGGGGGGGGGTTGACTGCAAGAAGACTTGGGTTTGTGCAGATCAGGCGATGCCTTAGGCAGGATGGTTTAACGGGAGAACACAGCAATGTTCTATAGTACAGTTTTATACTTTTTCTGAAAACATGAAGTCTGCAGGCTTCAATTTTTCACGTGCTCTGGTATTTCTTCTTTGGTAGAGCTCAGTTTGCTCTGCAGTGAGTACCTAGAGGGAAAGCAGCAGCGTTGGGAAGAACATATTGGGAGGTGCTTTTCTGCTTTCCTTCCATCTGCCGAGACGTGTCCATGGTGCCTTCTGGTCTTGAGCCATCGTGGGATGGTTTGGGTTGGAAGGGACCTGAAAAATCATCTAGTCCAACCCCTCTGCCATGGGTAGGAACATCTTTAGATCAGGTTGCTGAAAGCCCCGTCCAGCCTTGTCTTGAACACTTGCAATGATGGGGCATCCACAACGTCTCTCGGTGACCTGTTCTGTCCCTAAGGGTGGGATCCTGACCCTGAAGAACTGTCTTTCAGCTTTAACTCATGAAAAAACCCTGTCTGTAAAAACCCACTTTGGAAGTGGGGATGAGATCTTTGGCTTTGGTTTGCTGGATGATCTATACACGCTGCTCTGCGAAATGTGAAAAATACCCTTTTTCTTCAGTGAGCTTCCAGGCTAACTCAAGACACGTGGGATATAGGGGAAAATCAGTTATACCTAATTAAATCCGGACACCAGGGACTGCTTTTCCTCGCTCTTTTTTTTGGTTTGAGCTGTTGGGCTTGTGTGCATCAGGAATACACATCTACCAGCTCTGCAGCGCCCACACATACATTATGTATTTTAGGAGAGTTTGTTGTGTATCTAACGTTATAAATATTTCAAGATGTGTCACTAAAATCCCTCCTGTTCTTCCACATAGACAGGCAGCACTGATTTCGTGCCCTAGCTTTTGGTGATCTGCAGCCCACCTCCGGTCCTACGGCCGCCCGCGCAAATTGGAAAGTGCTGTCAGCGCCTTCCTCCTCTGCGTCTGATAAATCACATTCGAAGTGTTTCGTGGTTTATCGTTCCTTGTACCATTAGTCTCCCGTGTCAATCATCCCCTTGAACTTCTTCCAGCGCTTTGTTGGCGGCTGTGGAAGGGAGAAACGCAATAAATGCCCGGCTCCTTTCCGAGCCGTGGGGCTGCAGGTGGGGAATCACAGAATCGTAGAATCATAGAACGTAGAGTCGTAGAATCATAGAATTGTAGAATGTAGAATTGTAGAATCACAGAATTGTAGAATCATAGAACCGTAGAATCGTTGAATCATAGAATCACAGAATCGTAGAATCATAGAAGTAGAACTAATTTTTTCCAGTCTGGTCATAGGGCTTTCAACCACGCATAGACAGAATTCCAGTTTTCCAGTGTAGAATCATAGAATGTGTTGGGCTGGAAGGGACCTTTAAAGCTCGTTTAGTCCAACCCCGCAGTGAGCAGGGACAATTTTAACTGGATCAGGTGGCTCAGAGCCCCATCAAGCCTGACCTTGAATGTCTCCAGGGATGGAGCCTCCACCACCTCTGGGCAACCTGTGCCAGGGTCTCATGACTCTCAGTGTAAAAATTTCTTCCTTATATCCAGTCTAAATCCGCCTTGCTCTAGTTCAAAACCATCGCCCCTCGTCCTGTCACCACACACCCTTGTGACAAGCACCTCCCCTATATCCAGTCTAAATCCGCCTTGCTCTAGTTCAAAACCATCGCCCCTCGTCCTGTCACCACACACCCTTGTGACAAGCCCCTCCCCACCTTCCCTGCAGCCCCTTCAGGCACTGGCAGGTTCTATAAGGTCTCCCCAGAGCCTTCTCTTGTCCAGCTGAACAACCCAACTCCCTCAGCCTGTCCTCACAGCAGAGCTGCTCCAGCCCTCTGAGCATCTTTGTGGCCTCCTCTGGACCTGCTCCATCGTGTCCACGTCCTTCTTGTGTTGAAGACTCCACAGTTGGACACAGAACTCCAGGTGGGGTCTCACCGGAGCGGAGCAGAGGGGCAGAACTGCTGATCCAGCGCTTAGATCCCGGCAAACGAGCACTGGGCTTCGCCGTAAGCTTTTTTATTTTGTCAGATAGCATCTCCCAACCTTGCTGGCCAAGGTCACGGGTTTTTAGTGGGATGCTGGATGAGGTGCTTCTGTCCTCCACAGCTCTACGTCTGCCCTCCCTCCCAAAGAGTCACACATCTTCCCTGGCTGCCATCACATGAGTCTTGAGATTTTTTTTAAACGAGCCTGACTGCTTCCCCGTGTCAAAAACCAAGCAAAAGAGGAGCTGCCACAGATCTATCACATCTGCTTGAACAGCCAGGAGAATGCACCTCAACCATAAAATGCAATCTACTTAATTAGCTGTAATTGCTTTGCTGAGTTGAACAATCATAGAAATCATTGTTTTACGGTGAGCGAATGAAAATCCCTGGGCTGTCACCCCTCCGCTGTGGTTTTTAACACGTTGGTAGTTTCTTCTGGGCAGAAGTCTGCTTTTAAGGAATAAAATATTTACAAGATGTGGGGGAGGGATTTTTATTTGCTTTTCCATAATTTTATTTTTTTTCCCCCTTCTAAAGCTTTCTGAAGAGAAGCTCTACCGGAATAGCTGATGCAAAACCCCAGCACTAATTCAAACATTTCCCAAAATGAGTTTCTTTTTTTTAGGAGAGGGATTATAGGGCAAAACATGTTTTTTATATATATATATATATATACTTCTGTAGGAAGTAGCGGGTTTGAAAAAATTCATTTTATGAACCAGCAGTAGTAAATGCTGCAGAACCCTGTGGTTTCAGTGCTGTTCCTCTTCCTCCCTGGCTTTCGGTGAGTTGGGCAGGAGCTGGTGGGTTCCTCTAGGATCTGGTGCGGTGGTCAGAGAATCTCATCCCAGCTCTTGGCTGGAAGATGAATATTAAAGACCTCGGCGTAAGGGATCTTTTGTGGGATCACTGTATTCGTCTTCTCTTTCTGAGAGAACCTTTGCACTCTCGGGCTGGCAAAATGAGATTTTATTTTTGCTAGAGCCTTATTTTTAAACGCTGCTGTGGAGTTTTGCCAGTTCAAATATTATGTATTCTCAGCTTCCCCCAAGCGCAATTTGAATCTAATCTCCTGGCCCAAATACATGCGAGAGACCTATAAAGCCTTTTAACACCCAAAACCTGGTTTTGTTAATATTCTGTGTGTGCTCCATCTGCTGCTGTGTTTGTCTAAAGCTAATGTATTTGAGAGCAATTCACTTTGCTGGTCTAAGTCCAAACTGTCCAAAATACCATATGGACATTTGAAAGTTAATTAGCGTTTTAAAATTCAGTATCTGAATTCAGGATGTTGTGATCCCTAAACCCTCAGTCTTCTTGAGTTTAACTCAAGCTTGGCCTATTCTTGCAACCCCAAATATTTTAGCACTTTGAAGTTTTATCTTTGCCAGCGCTTGCAAGTGAAAATTGCTGGATCCATCCTTTAAAACTGACCCTTTTGGGCAACAATTTGCTTCTGTAGCATTGTTGTGATCATCCTGAAATTGCCTGTTGCTAAAATTAGCTGAAACAGGAAATTCGGTGCCCCCGGAGGTCTGGTTAAAGGGTGTGAATCAAGACAATCTGGTGAAATCAGAAGAATGCTGCCAATGTCAGAGGGGAACGTGGAGTGTAAAAAGCAGAAATTGGAAGCAGGACAATGCTTGTGCTATAGGAGAGACTTAATTTCTGGCCAGTTTTTGTTTTGTTAATCGTTGGTTATGCTCTGGGGATGCCCAGGGCACACTGAACCGGCAGCACTGAGGACCTTTGTTTTGACCGCACACCTGGAATCCCATTTTGAAGGTCTTTCCAACACTGGCAAATTAAATTCAAGCATCTTGAGTAAGAAAAACTCCAAGCAATGCGTGGCCAGGTAAGGAGCTTTCTGCCATCACATCTCTTTCAAGCCAACACCTTGCTATTCGTCCTGTAAAATTAATCTGAAAGAGCATTTCTGACGCCTATCACTCAATGGTTAACTCCTCCAGTAGATGCAACACCAGTCGCACGGGGTCTGTAGCGACAAATCCTCCGGTGCAGAAAAGGAGTATCTTGTCCCAGAAGGCATTCAACCTGCATCTCTGCAACACTTCGGGTGATGACAAATGAAGGGGAAGGATAGTCTTGTTCCCAACAGACAAAGTAGAGTTGTCTTCTGCCCAGCTCGGAGTTTCTGGGTGCCTCGCAGTGAGCTAGCTTGTTCCTTGGTGTGTTGGCGTCTCTAGCTGTGAAACTGGGATTTCCCCTCCTCCTTCCAGCCTTTTCAGCCATTTCTTCGCGTTGCAAAGTTCTTCACGTTGCAAAGTTGTGGGGACAGACCAATTTCTGACGTATCTACCCTTCTAAATGCTGCTTCCATTGAAACATTATTTTGGACCCAGTTGTCATAAACACCAGCCAGGCAGAAGAAAGGAGTTACAGTAGATACAAAACAAGAGAAAATTCTCAGTTCCAAAATCTAGAAAGGTGTCAGAGGTGCACACTGAAGCTGATTCCCTTTCCATAGCTGGAAGCACAGGGGTCTTGCACACACCGAACCATCTATCGTGGAGCAAAAATTGCATCTGGAGCAAAACGCCAAAGCTTGAAATGACTTTTCTATTTATTTCTTTTTCCCTCCTGGCTGGGGAGCAGAATTGAAAGGGATGAATGGAAAATTAGCCAGATGAACAAGTGCATTTTGGAAATCACAAAGGGCTGATTTCTGAGCAGTTATTGTAAATAGCCAACCATAACCTACAACCTGAGGGCACGGAGAGCACCAGCTTGCTCTCCTGCCTGCCTGCATTTATATTGCAAACTCCTCCAGAAAGAGGCTACCAGAAATCCTCCTTTCAAGACCCACTTAAGAGTTGCCATAGAAACTCCGGCAGAGCAGAAGGGGACCAGGAGCGCCCACTTCTGAAAGCACGAGGTTCTCCTCACCCTCTGTGAGATTTCAGGGAGACGACGAAGTCACGACTGAAAAGCGTTTGCGCCTCCGTAGCATCACGCACAAAACCACGCGAGTGTTCGTGGGTTGGACTCTGAGGTTGATAGAGGAGAAGGGATGTCTCTGAGGCTGGAAGGATGCTCTATCTCCTCCTGGGTGAATCCGATGCTTAAATTTCACCACGGTGGAGCCTTCTCTGTGTCAGAGTTGCACCAGGCAACCTTTCCTCAAAGGTGGAAAAACAGTACCAGGAACATGATGTCCTCCTCTTCCTTCTCTTCACGTACGTCTCCCCAAATTGCAACACGCTCCAGCTTTTTTTTCCTCCAACCATTGCACTTCATTGCAGGTTTCAGTTCAGGCAACAAAATGCATATTCAATATTAAAAATATAAGTAATTATTCCCTTAAAGATACATGAATCGAGCAAGGCTCCAGCTCACTTTTCCCCAAACAACGTTGCACCCATAAGCCAGCGAGAGCAGAGGGTGACTTCTGCTGGTGAGGTAAGCAGATTCGGCTCTGAGTGCACACAGGAAAGCAGAGTTTTTCAGTTAAAAAAAAAAAAAAGGCAACCCCATCACTATTCTGGCTGTAGTCTCCCTTTACTTTGTCATTCCAGATCAGCTCAGCTGCCATCTCAGTGGCCCTCCTGTGGCATCTCCTCACCTGGCGTGTACTCGTGCTGACCTGAATGTTATAACAGCCCCAGAAAATGCTTTCTACAATACTCAAGAAAAGACAGAGGAAGAAACCTTTGGACAGGATGAAAAAGGAGCTCTGTGTAGTCACTGTGAGCAAGAAGAGCAGTTGCTTCATTTCGTTCGTTAAGCTATTGGCCGAGTTAAAGGTCTAGTGAAGTTGTCATTCTTCCACCTCATTGCTCTGCAGAAAAGGAAAACACATTTCATTGTCTTCTAAAAGGGAAGATTTTGAAAATAAAAAAAATTAAGAAGGAAATAAGTAGCTTGGTCTTAGCCTCACAAGTCTGCTGCCGTTCTCCAAGGATGCCAACAAGCTGCTGAGGGAGGGAGATGACATTTCTGAGAGGTTAAACGAGATCCCTCAGCAAAGATCTGTAAGGAAACTGAGCTTCACGGGAGAAGAAGGAAGGTCTTTTCCAGGATAAGTAATTTATTAAAAGATAAAAAAGAAGGGGTTGGAATAAGCAACATTTTTTACTCTGTGAAAGAGTCCTCACCATTGGCAGGGGTTGGCGATGGGAGTTGGGTTTGTTCAGCGCTTTCAGAAGTGACCTGGAAAAGGAAGGAGTGCTGAGAAATGCTCATTTTAAATTATTCAGGCCAATAAAAGATGAAGGCTTGATGCGAAGGTTCAAGCAGCATCTCGTGAGACTTGAGTAGAGATAAAACTCCGGACAGGTGAATGTGAAGTGATGCGTGTGAGGAAAAGGAGTCTTAATCTTGCATCTAAAATGCTGGGCTCTGAGCTGACCATTGCCAGTCAGGAGGAGAATCCTGGACCATGACAGGCATGAGAAACATCAGCTCAGTGCTCAGCACCTCTCCAAAAAGGCAAACATTATGCTAGGAATTAATCAGGAAAGGAGTTGAAGACCAGAGCATGGCAGAACAGCTCTGGGCATCTCCCTGGTTCACCCACCTCTAGAAGGCTCTGGGTGGTTTTATCCCCCATCTTAGAGGGGTTTTTGGAGAGCTGGAAGAGGTTCAGAGAAGGAAGATTGGGACCAGTAAAGGTCCATATGGGAAGCAAACAGGTAACCTGGAAAGCTGCAGTCAAAGAAAGACGTGACCAGGAGGAGTATGAGAGAGGTCAGTAGAGCCATGGGTGGTGACATGGTTGCTAAAAATAAGTCACTCCCCATTTCTCTCGTCAAAAACTAGGAGCCATGAAATGAAAGGAAAGGAAATTTTTGCAACAAACCAAGGATGAAGGTTCTTCAAGAAGTATTTGGACTGAAAGCTCATATAGTTCAAGGGAAGACTTGACAAGACCGTGGAAGAGAAGTCCGCTAAGAGAAAAATGAGAAATGTGGTTAAAATATTATCTAGCACAGGAACTCCCCAAACTGTGAATGGCTGGAGGCTGGGAATGTGTTGTGGGCAAATCATAAATATTTATTTTTCCTACTCCCTTCCCCAGATGTTCTTGGCCACTGTCAGAGGACTGGATGGACTTTTCGTTTGATCCAGTACGGCTGCTCGTTATTTTTTATTGTCCCGTAACCCACATCTGACATCAGTTGAGTAAAAATTGGTTGTGCACTGGATGGACTTTTCGTTTGATCCAGTACGGCTGCTCGTTATTTTTTATTGTCCCGTAACCCACATCTGACATCAGTTGAGTTGTGCCTCATGTGGTTGTGCCTCATGATGGTAAGAGATTTGGGATGGGGCATGCTTTGCCCTGCTTCGCTTTTCATGGTAGTTTGACAGAGGTTGGGAAATGCTGAGCATCAGGTACGGCACCAATCTGGGAGTTTGGGATCTCGGGTCCTCATCCGAGTTCTGCTGCTGAGCCTCCGTGCAGAAATTGTCTTTATTTCGGTGAGTTTTCATGTTCATGTCTATTAAAAGGATGGAAGAATGTAGGAAGAGTTTTGTTTACAAAGCTAAATGGTGGCAAGTTCTCCTAAGAGAGAGCTGCAGGTGGACTTTGGTGCCTGAAAAAGTTTCTGGGGTGTTTTTGGCAGTTCTGTCACTTCTCTAATGAAAGATCCGTCCTCCCCTACCAACCCTGGCCTCGTTAGTCTTCTCTGCTTGGCTCTAGACAGACGTGTTGGTGGTTCTGGGATTCCTTTGAGGAAGAATGAGAATAAGTATTCTTCAGGGCTTGTTTTAGGGAGAATTGGAGGAATACCACGTGGTCTGTTTTACGTTCTGCTATCATAGCTTATTTTAATCCTTCCAGCTAAATATTTCCTCGGGGAAAGTTGTTGGATAAGGTGGAGGCACAGTTCAGTGTTTAAGAAAAAACGGTAACGGCTTCTTTATCCGGGGCTTACGCTTTCTTTGGAGCAACAAACAATTCTATTGCATCATGAGAGGTTGTTCCTATCTTGCTTTGGATTAGTCAAATACAGAATGAAATAATTGCAGGGAGCATGAATATTGCGTGACTTAAACAGTTTTCTAGAACGTCTTTCCCGTAGAGACTTGTCTCAACGTAGGGAAGGGTATGACACACGTCCCTAGCCCAGAAGTTATATTGATTGACAGGCTGTCAAGTTCTGTCACTGTGTTTTATTTATAGCTTGTGCCTTAAATAATCAAACTTATCTCACTAATGTTTTTGGACAGTTGCTTCTAGTTTTCAAGATGAGTTTTGCTCATACAAATGCATCCTGAATCCAGACAGCTGCAGTAAAGCCTGGGAGGTTTCTGTTGGACAGAGGTGGGAAGCAAAAGTGAGATGGAGCTGAAATAAGAGTGGAAATGGGAATTTAACCGACAGCTTGCAACATACTGAACCTGAAGAATAATTATTTGAAAGGAAGTTTTCTCTGAGTGAGAGAAAATGAAGGCAACTTATGCCCAAAACACTGCTTCTGTCCTTTTCTTACTATCTTTTTGGGTCTTGTAAAGTCTCTTAATTCCCTGGCATGATGAAGGATGCCTTGGGAAGAGAGATGACAGGGAGCTCTTTGTGCTGACGGCAAGGACATGCCCTGCTCCAGCCGGAGCCCCGCAACCACCCCCACCGCTGCTCCTGGCATTGCTGGGTTAACCATTGGGCTTGGTGATCTTTTGCTGGGTTAGCGCTTGGGCCTGATGATCTTAAAGGTCTTTTCCAACCTAAACGATTCTGTGATTCCTCTGCGGGTTTGGGGTGCTTGGCTGTCCGTCTGCAGCTCCTCACGAGGTCTCTCATTGAGCATGAGTCCACAAGGGCAACCACTGAACAACAGAGATAATAAATTACCTCCTTTAATAAAAATTCTTCATTTTTCATAACCATGCTGACCTACAGCCTCAACAGCACCGAGTGTGTGATGTGGTTTTCCAGCTCTGCGATAAGCTGTGCAGTACAGAATCTCTGCATGCCCAGCTGGCAGCTGCCGGTCTGCGAGGACATCAGGGGTTAAAAATGAGAAAGAGCAGCCTCAGCGATGCTTTGGGTGCCTTTACAGTCTACCGAAAATTAGCTTTGAGTGGCCGTGGGTAATGAGCAAATGGGTTGCTACTTATAGAAAGGAAAGGACCTGTCAGGAACCAACTGTAAAAGGTCTCCAGGAAGGCAAGCAGTTGTCAAATGTGAATCTTTTTCCTAAAACGGTTGCTGTGTCTGGTGAATGCGTGTTCATTTGACTGCTCTACTCTTGGGCTGATGAGGCCTGAAACGGTAATAAGGGGGTGGCACTTTTTCAGGGGAATGAATGTATTTATTATCCTCAGAGATTTCAGAAACGCCAGATTCTCAACCATCCGTTAACTCACTCTTCAGAACGGTTCCACCCTTGCTTTCAGCTTTTCCTCTTATTTTCTCATCCATTTAGCAAGAGTGGGCTGGAGTAGCTTCATGGCAAGGAGGCGAGGGAGGGATGCGATACCGGCGGTAATGGGGGACGATCGGTGTGAAATGAAACCTGGCCCAGCCTCTGGCTTTCCTGCGTCATTGGAGTTCGCGGATCTGGATGATCCCGAGGAGCAGCGCACGGCGGACGTTTGGGAGCTTGACACATATGGTGGATGTGCTCGGTTGGTTCTGCGGGATCAGGGAAGAAAGAAGAGGTTACGTTGCCCTTTCTGCCCTGGTTGTGTTTGTGAGCTGGCAAAACAAGGTTCACAGATTCATGTAACCGGAAACGGTAAAACAAAATGAAAATCAGTTTAGGAGGGTTTGGGCTCTGTTCTCCTGAGTTGCGGACGGCTTCTAGACTTAAATTTTATTTGGAAGACTCTGCGAATTGGGGAATCATAGAATGATAGAATGTACATTTTGAGCTACAAAAGGAGTTTCAGTGCAATGGATTCACCTTTTGAAATGCACGAGGACAAATTAAGCTGGGGTTAAGTGAAAACTAATGGATGAGATGTGTCTTCATGTTTCAGTAGAGTTTGACCTGAATGGGAGTTTTTGTTGGCGACACGGACAGTGGGATGGAGCTCACCCTCAGCAAGTTTACCGACAACACCAAACTCTGTGGAGGGGCCGACACGCCAGAGGGCAGGGACGCCATCCAGAGGGACCGCGACAGGCTGGAGAGGTGGCCCAGCTCATCCTCAGGAGGTTCAACACGGCCAAGGGGGAGGTCCTGCCCCTGGGTCGAGGAAACCCCAAGCACAGACACAGCCTGGGCACAGACCACACTGGGAGCAGCCCTGGGGAGAAGGACTCGCGCGTGTTGGCTGA
>NW_009700708.1:0-7314 GCF_000703405.1 Apaloderma vittatum | reverse complement strand
GGAGCAACCTGGGCTGGTGGGAGAGAGGTGTCCCTGCCCAGGGCAGGGGGTTGGAACAAGATGATCTTCCAGGTCCTTTCCAACCTCAACCGCTCTGTGATTCCATAATTCTATGAATTCCAGCTGACGGATAACATCTTAAAACACACCCACAATCTAACCAAGAATCATTTGGCCACACCTGTAGCATCCCAAGAGCCTGTAAGTCACTCGTGACAAAGGGCTCCTGGCTGGTAAATCATGTGCTTGGTCTTGGAAGTGTTGCCCTCTGTTGACCTTGGTGCAACCCCGTTCCCACCAAGGCAGCCGGACCCCTAAAACAAGCAGCCTGATAGTCATGGCTCATGTGAGGGGAGGCCGTGGACATCTGAAATGATGGGGCAGGATTACCTGCTGTGCATCAGGTAGGCAGCTATGTTCTATCAGGGCAGCTAGGTGGGATAAATCTGGAGCAATTAGTCTTTGATTTAACTAAGTGGTGTTTTAAGTAGTCCCCATTCAACGGGAAAGGTCTCCAAAATGCCTTGTGTAAGAAGCCATTCAGAGGTCACCTCCCAAGCTCCCCGTGCACCAAGGAGTATTCAGAAGTGCAGAATCACAGAATGTCAGAGGTTGGAAGGGACCTCAAGAGATCAGCTGGTCCAATGCCCCTTCCAGAGCAGGATCAATTCCTGGGGAGCAACTCCCCAAAAGGCAGGGGGAGATGCATGACCCAAGCCGTGCTAGGAAGCCTACGTGGTGTCTGCTCTCTGATTCCTCAGCTCTGGGGTAATTCCTCAAACACCAAATTTGCACGTTAGGTGTCGCAGAATGTGAATTTCTGCAAGAATAAATTCCCCATCAGTCTAAAGGGAATGGGTTTAGAGCAGCGTGAAGTTGACACATGAAGTTTCTCATGTGTCTGTCTGGAGAAGGTGCTCATAAATGCTGTTTTCGAACAGTTTCTGAGATCTAGGCAATAAAGAATGGCAAATGGTGGATGGGCTTAAAATACAACTTGAAACTCTTTTGCAGGTGAAACCGCTTTGGTTTCATCTAGCTGAACTGATGGTTGTAAAGACAAAATCTTCCTGGACCTGGTGAAGCTTCCAAGCTACTGCTCAACAGGAACAATGCAAGATTTTGGAGGTTTAAAAGGGAGAATTGGTAACATGGTCCCTTGAATTTATTCACCTTGGAGCAGTGAATGATGCAATATGGGCAGTTTTGTGCGGGTGCCCGGCTTTTTAGTCTGTTGAATGTTGGTAGTTAATGAGCTCTCGAGATAGTGCAGCAAGTGTCTGAGCAAGAGAGCCAGAGCCCTTCGTGGCAGTGGTTCAACCAGCTGAAATGTGGTTTTGTAGTGCCTTTGTCTTGCACTTAGATAAGGGACTAGTAACATCCCTGTAAAAATCCTTGTGATACGGAATGTATCACTGCTCGAGACTGGCTGGCAGAAAGAACAGAAAGGAATATTTTGTCTTGTAAATTAATTTAGGCTGCTCGTAGCAATTCAAGTCGTAATCAGATAACGGCCAACAGAAACTACCCTTGAAAAAATTAAATGGCACATTTTGGATATCAGTGTCGTAAGTGACAATTCATTCACCCGGTCACTGGTGAAAGGCTGAAACGTGGACCAAATCTCCAGTCGAAGAGAAACAAATCCTTGTTCAAGAGTTTCAAGAGCACTTAAGTCCTGCCGAGACTGAGCACTTGTGGATTTTCAGTGCTGGCAAGTGATTTGGATGCTCCTGAGCGTTTTGCTTGTGACCTGAAGCTGGAAGCTCAGCCACAAGCGGGGTGAAATTGCAGGCGGATAGATTACGGTTGATGCTGGTGGCAGGTGGCAAAACCCTGGGTGAACGTGTTGAGTTTGAGCTGCTCAAAACCAGCGAGCTCCTTTTGAGAGGGACTTTAACATTTGCTAACCAGACTGGTTCGACATAACGGTTTCAGATCACCATATCGATTCCTTTTTCTAAGTATTCTCAAGTGCTCTCTCTATTTTTTAAGGTCTATGTGTCCCAGGTGTGCAGACAACAGGGCTGTGTCTCCATTTTGGAGGGGACAAATGAGTGGCAGAGCCCCAGGAAAGGTCCCCTGAAGTCCACAGTGGTTCCTGAGCACCTCACTGTCTCTTGGACATGGCTTTTGTGATGTTTGTACGTGGAGGAGAGCACAAATCCAGAAACAGGAGGACAAGAGGGCGTGAATCTTAGGATATATCGAGCTTTGTAGTGTTGCCTGCACAGAGCTGCGTTAGGTGGGTGTAAAAAATAAGCACAGTAGGGGACACAATTAGAAACATTAATGAAATTTGAAGGGAAACGTCGCCTAATCCCTACTTTTGGTACCACACGACGGTGTCTCCAAAGCTCCAGGATTGGGCCTAAAGCTTACGGAGGCAGCCTGGCTAAGGTGCCGAGTATCCTAAGAAATTTCTTTGTTTTCAAAGAGAATCATAATAATGCATCTGCAGTTCTGTCTTTTTGTAAATTTATTCCATTTTTTTGCCAAGTCTGGACTGGAGTGATACACTAGAGGGAAGAGATTCCATCCAGAGAGACCTGGACAGAGTTGAGGAGTGGGTCCATGTGAACCTCATGAGGTTCAACAAGGCAAGGTGTGAGGTCCTGCACCGAGGTTGGGGCAGTCCCCAGAATCAATACGTAATGGATATAATGATACCCATAAACATAATAATCACAGAATCATAGAACGTTGGGGGTTGGAAGGGACCTTTAGAGATTCCCCAGTGCCACCCCCTGCCAGAGCAGGGTCACCCAGGGCAGCCCCACAGGAACGCGTCCAGGCAGGTTGGAAAGTCTCCAGAGCAGGAGACTCCACACCCTCTCTGGGCAGCCTGGGCCAGGGCTCTGGCACCCACACAGCCAACAAGTTTCTCCTCACATTGAGCTGGAACCTCCTGTGCTCGAGCTTGCACCCGTTGCCTCTTGTCCTGTCCCTGGACATCCCTGAGCAGAGCCTGGCTCCGTCCTCCTGACACCCTTCCCATATTTATAATCATGAATGAGGTCACCCCTCAGGCTCCTCTTCTCTAGCTGCAGAGCCCCAGCTCCCTCAGCCTTTCCTCCTCAGGGAGATGTTCCATCCCTCCATCATCCCTGGGGCTGCGCTGGACTCTCTCCAGCAGTTCCCTGTCCCTCTGGAGCTGAGGGACCCAGAACTGGACACAAGATTCCAGATGTGGCCTCACAGGGCAGAGCAGAGGGGCAAACTTCCCTCGACCTACCAGCTTCTCCCCTTCTACCCCAGCCCAGGAAGCCATTGGCCTTCTTGGCCACGAGGGCACTGCTGGCTCATGGCCATCCTGCTGCCCACCAGCACCCCCAGGGCCCTTTCCCCTGTGCTGCTCTCCAATTATAAAGGAGAAGGACTTGGGGATACTGGTGGATAGAAAACTGGACATGACCCAGCAATGTGCGCTCACAGCCCAGAAGACCAGATGTGCCCTGGGCTGCACCCAAAGGAGTGTGAGCAGCAGGGCGAGGGAGGGGATTCTGCCCCTCTGCTCTGCCCTGGGGAGGCCCCTCCAGGGACACGGGGAGACCTTATTGCAGCCTTTTAATGTAAAAAGACAGAGAGAAACTTCACCAAGGTCTGTAGTGACACCACAAGGGGCAATGATTTTGAAGTAAAGGAGAGTACATTTAGTTTTCCTCACTGTGAGGGTGATGAGACCCTGGCCCAGGTTGCCCAGAGAAGCTGTGGATGCCCCATCCCTGGAATTGCCCAAGGCCAGGTTGGACGGGGCTTGGAGCAACCTGGGCTGGTGGGAGAGAGGTGTCCTTGCCCAGGGCAGGGGGGTTAGATCAGAAGATCAGGTGGTGCCAACCTACAGGGTATTATGAGGCTTTTGGGAAGGAAGAGCAGGAGCTGGTTTGTGCCTGGGTCTGGGTATGAGCAGCCTGTATTTCAAATGCTGAAGCAAATGACAGAGAATAACAAATCTGATCCTCGAACGAGCCCAAAGAAACTCTTCCCTGGTATCGCTGCCTGTTCAGTTCTTTAATCCTCCTCACCCTGCTGCGAGCCTTTCCTCCGAGGGCAGCCCTTTGCCTGCTGACATCTCTGGTACTATTTTTTTTTTCTCCTGCTCTCTCATTTCTTCTCAGTAATTCAGCTTTTCCTTTTTTTTTTTTTTTCACTGTATCAACATACAGAATGACCACAGCAGCCATGTGGGAGCTCAGGACCAGGAATGAGCTATCCCAGGATGGAAAGAGCTCTCTTAAATGCTCCATCCAACCATTTCTAGCCTCGTGCAGAAGAGGTCTGCGGTGAGCTTGTGTATATGGTTACACACACATCTGTCTTGCACGTAGGCAGTAAAATATATATAGCTGGAAATAGAAGCTAAGTGCTTTATTATGGGCGTTCTGAGTATAATCAGGAGGGAGTCTGGGCTAAACAAAGCTGGTGGTGAAATGCATTTGAAGGCTCAGAATGCCACTCTTTTAAAATTTATTTCATGAACTCCTTTACTAAAGCATATCCTAAAGGCGCACACCTTAACAAAAGGGGATGGGTAGCAGGGACTTGTGGCCTAAAATCCATGAATCAAAAGCAATGTTGCACCAAAGAGGAGAGGGGTGTGCAGAGCTGGAGACAATGGTATAGCAGCATTTAGGAATATATGAAAAATTAAAGGCACCTTGAAAATACTCGCTTGATGCAGCCCCCCGTGTGCTCTTCACCTCGCGCAGCCGGTTATCGTGTCGTAATTTTTAAAGCAGTTCACTTGGTGCTTCTCGGAGCGGGCGTGCTGTGTGTTTTCCTTGGGGAGAGCATTAAACGAACGCTGCCTTTCCTACTCCTATTGATTGCAGAGATGATATTAAATTAAAATAAAGCAAGAAAACAACTCTCGATTTCTTTCGCGCAGAATCCAATAAATTCTGTTCAATATGTTTTCATCTCATTTTCTTCCCTTCCGCATCACTGCTGCAAGAAGGCCCCAGCAGAGGAAGGGTCCCACCGCATGCAGAATTTTACATATAGAAAATAAATTATATTTTTCTTGCTGTCCCTAACATTTTCACATGAAGATTAGCAGCCCTCGGCATAAAGCAAGGGGATTTTTTTGCCCACTTGTTGTTCTTTTTGCTTGAAAGTGAAGAGACAAGACAGATGTGGCAGGAAGGGAGCGGAGTCAACAGGAGAACCAGGGATTTGCTGGAGGTCTCTTAGGGTATCCAGGTGGAAAACCCTGTATTTTTAAAGCCAGAGGGTTTTGAGTGAGTTTCCGAGCACGTTTCCACTGACACAAGTCACCCCAGATTCCGCTGCTTTCTTATCTTTCAGGATGTCCAAAAAAGGAGCAAGCCACATTAATTTTCCTGCACCTTTCCCATCTCCATTTCCCCTTAAAATAGAAAGGACAAGTTTTCTTGCTGGAGATCAGCACTTATCAAAGTTTACGAGATCAGAGGGGAAGATAGAGCAGAGCAGGGCTGGCTGCAGCTTCTCCCATTCAAAGCTATTAAAGCTGCCTTGCTAGAAATGGTATTTATCTCAAATGCAATTATTCTGCAAAACGGCCATCGCTTTCTTTCAGAACAACAAAAGATACCTCAATAAGTAAGATGCAGTCCTGCCATGCAGAAGCTGAAGAAGTCTGGAAAAAAGAGAAAGAAGATCTAAATATACGGTTGTCTCCGGTTGCCTGAAATAACCGTGAAGCCTTTCAATAATTGCCTGGATGGGAAAAGCTTACCCAAAGCCGCAGTTTTCCTGTGGTCTGAAAGCGGTCTGATTTATTTCAGGCTCAGTTTTTTTATGTGTACGCCTAATGTTGAAGATTTCGGTGCGAGTGAGAGAACGGGGTTTTCGTCTGCAGTTGGTAGCGCATCAGCGCTGGTGGCATCTCAGAGGGTGCAGAGGAAACATTTGCTGCCACACGGGACTGTTTGTCGTCGTCGTTAATTTGCGGACTATGAGTTAAGGACTGGTGTTAAGGACTGCTGCAGCAGCGCATGAGATTCAGGGTTTATTTGGGAGGATTAACCAGCAGCAAAGACCAGAAGAACCTCTTGGCACCCCAAGGGGCTCTCATTTAGATCCTATCGCTAGTTGATGAGCGAGGGACTTCCCAATGCCGTGGCACACACGCGCAGCCATCGGCTACTAAACCGTGTGCCGAGGAGGTAAAAACCTCGTGCAGAAGCTCAGTTGAGAGAATTACAAGGAAAATAGGTTTGGTGCAGTCCAGAAGTGAGCTGGAGGGGGTTTAACACCCCGAGCCAGGTTGGTCAGGAGGCAAAGCGGGATCATCGAGCTCGAGCAAGTAACAGGAGAACCCTGGAGCGGTGAATGTGTTGGAGGAGAAATGGTTATCTAATGAAGCGGAGAGCAGGCAGGGATGTTTCTGATTTAAGATCTTCATCATTAGTGTTCTGCTTGCAATCACTGGATCTGCAAATAACTTTCTGAGGAGCTTCTTGATTGCTAAAAGGCTGTACGTCTTCCTGAGTGTGACGACAACGCAGTTTTACGTAGCCTAAATAAATAAATAAATTTTAAAAGTCTGTTAAACTGCTGCTTATCCGACATTAACTACAGTAATTTTTAATTAACCTGATTTAGAAGCCAAATATATCGCTGATGAAAATGAGAGGGTAGAATGCACAGTCATTTATTCCAGTACAGTGATCATGATTGTTGAATTAGATTTATTCGAACGAACCTCAAAATTCTGCCGCAGTAGTCGTCGGCTGTGTGCTGGGCGCCGGGTTTCGGAAACCTACACGTAGTCGAAGAGCAGTGAGCTTCGGGGCATGGGAGGGAGGGATCGCAGCACGTTTGTCTTCTTGCTAAGAAAGAGAGAGGAAAGACCCATGCTTGCTTCTATTTAATAAAGAAAAAAAAATAATTAAGGAGAGTGTGTGAATTGGCTGCTAATTACTTCCTTGCAGCTTTTGCTGGCAACTAGCGGACAGTGTCAGCAGAGCTTGGCGTGGAAAGACTTTCCAAGGGTCGCTTTGCCAGCTCTTGGGTTGGTTGTTCTCTGGGATGATGGCCAGGGAGATGCAGAGATAAACCGGGGCAGCGGCCGTGGTGGTGAAGCACCGCAAAGCCAGACTCTCTGCTGGCCAGGGAAGATTAACGCGTCCCGTTGGGTCTGTCGGAGGGATTTACACAGGAGCACGTAAGAAGGGATGGAGTTATTTGAGTGTCGTTGCTGTCGGTTGGGGAGGCTTCCAAGAAAAGGAGGTAGAGCAGTAAACGAAAGCAAAATGGAGCTGACTGAGGTGCTGTGGTTGTTGTCTGTCATCTTCATGGAAACATAGAATCTTTTATGTTGGAAAAGAC
>NW_009700707.1:0-5195 GCF_000703405.1 Apaloderma vittatum | reverse complement strand
CTGCCGGCCAGGGTCAAACCACGACAGAGGGTTTCATCACTCTGCCTCTTCACATATTTTAAGTTGTGAACTTGTTCCTCCTCATGAGGAGGATACCTCAGTTGTAACAGATTACCTAAAAATATTTCCACTCTTTATCTTTCTTTCCAAACACAGTTCTTGAAGAAGTCTTCTTTAAAAATTGAATTTCACATCTTTCTCTACAACTACAGTCAAGACTTGAGAAGATTTGTTGAGAAACATTAGTTTCAAAGTTTCTACTTACATAGGTGGAAACTATATACAGGTAGAAACATATATAGGTAGAAATCTATATATCTGATGCATTGTGACCAAGCACTTGTTATCCTCTCTGTATGATGTCACCTGGAATAGCTAGGTTAAAATGCCAGGTTTGCTATGAGTAGTTTTTAACAGAATTATACC
Source organism: Apaloderma vittatum (assembly GCF_000703405.1). Taxonomy (NCBI): domain Eukaryota; kingdom Metazoa; phylum Chordata; class Aves; order Trogoniformes; family Trogonidae; genus Apaloderma; species Apaloderma vittatum. The sequence continues at coordinate 4,769 of NW_009700707.1, read as the reverse complement.
TAGCAATCGGTTTTTACTTCATTATTTCACAATGTTAAGTTATTTTCTTTCATGGGGCACTGTCACCTCAATTGAAGAATGTGGTTTTTTACTGATTATGCTCTTGACTGGTTCAAAGTTTAAAGATGGGGGATTATTTGTTCAATGTTATTAACACTTACTGCTAATTTGTAGAAAGTCAGCTCCTGAATGCTTGAAAACTTTTTCTGACTCTGTACTTCAATTTTCTTGTTCAATTTTCTCTTTCCATCTAAATGTGGAACATATTTCACAGGTCTGGAGCTCTTGTGAGGATAGAAAGAAGGAAGTGTTACTATTTCTTCCTCTCTCCATCTGCTTCTTACACATTTTTAACTACTATAATTGTCTTCAGCCCTTCTGTGACCAGCTTTTTTAAATTATATGAAAAATTGCTTCCTGAACTATTTGGAGAAGTCTGAATTATATCTTTACTTTCTTCCTTAACTTTTTCTGTACACTTCCTTGCATATATATGTGTGTATCTGTGTATACATATAGCACAGGCCCTTGAAAATCATGGCTGTTTATAAAATACCATGTCAAAACTCTAAGGAAAACTTAAAAAACAAAAAGACTTTAAACATAGCAATTGTGAGAAAATAAAAATAAATTAGTTCTGAGATTTGTAGGTAGCTATTAAATGTTAACAGGGCAAAGTGCATATAATTAAGAGAGTGCTGAGAAGTCCTGGAAAGTCTGAGCCATTTCTTGAAAGACAAGAAATATGACAACGAACAGCAGAGTGTTTTCACCAGAGGATCATTAAAACCATAAAACTGATCTTTTTTCTCCAAGAAAGACCTATTTTCTGCAGCTTATTTTCAGAATTCTTGCAGGTAATTCAAAGCCTCTGTATTTCTGCTATGTTTAGATGTCAGTGGCCAAGTAGCTGAAGACATTCAAGAGGATGGAACAGACAGGCTGGAAACTTGACTGAACAAGCATTTAGCAAACGACAACAAAAGCTTTGTCTCCTTAAGCTCAGAGGAAAACAATCCTGAGAGTCTCTATGAATATTTCAAGGTGTTACCTTCTATTTTCTGAAATTTCTGAGTATACTGACCCATGTTTGTTTCTTTGGGAAAGGGACTGCTGTAAAATGCAGTGAAACCGGCAGCACCAGTTTAGACATAGACAGTCAAGACTTTCAGCTTTCAGACAGATACCAGATATTGTGGAAATCATGACCAAAATCCACAAGAGATTACAACACTGTGAGACGGAAATGGAAAGTCAGAGAAACAGGCACCAAAGAAGAAAGTAGAGAAGAATGCCTGGGAGAGGCAAGGTTGGAAGAGTGCCTCAGATTTACAATTTCATAGAATTATAGAATATAAAATATCTCAGAGTGAAAGATACCTGTAAGTTATCTTTCTGCTCCCTGTAGGACTACGTCAAACTAAACTATGTGAGGCATTCAAGGTCAGGCTGGATGGAGCTCTGAGCAACCTGATCTAGTTACAGATGTCTCTGCTCATTGGAGGGGGGCCAGACTAAATAATCTTTAAAGGTATCTTCCAACTCAATGCATTCTATGATTCTATGACTAAGAGTAGCATCCAGATGCTCCTGATGGACTTGTCTAACTGCATGCTGGACAGTTTGTGCGGAAGGACACTGTGAGAGACAGCATCAAAAGCTTTGCTAAAACCCAAAACACCACATCCAGTGGCTTCCCTTGGTCAACTGGGTGTGTGACCTTATCGTAAAACAAAATTAAGTTAGTTAAGCAGGACTGCTCCCTTGTGAACTTGTGCTGGCTATGACCAATGACTTTCTTGTCTCTCAAGTGTTTTTCAATAACTCCCAGAATAACCTTCCCATAATTTTACCAGGCAATGAAGTGAAACTGACGGGTCTGTAAGGACCAGGGTCTTCCCCCTTAACCTTCCTGAAAATTGGAACGACACTTAACAGCTCCCAGCGAACTGGGACGTTTGGCTTCCCTTTGGGAAAACTGTTGTATTTGTGTATTCTGGAGTTCTGAAAAATGCATAAACCAGGAGGCTTTGTCACATTTGCAATAGAAAGACATCTTTTTCTAATGTAATAGAAAATCTGTGAATTCTCATGGTTTCCTACATTGTATCATCTCCAAGCAATTCACTTAATTATAGATTAATGAAATAATAATCTAACTGATATCAACAGCTGCATGCCAATGCAGTGGCTCCGCATGGGACTTGTAATGAATTAGGCCTGTCTGTGGCACAGACATTTGGGCTTGCAGAAGTGGGGTGAGCCCCAGCAGCAGCCTCTGCCCTGAGCCCTCACCCTGCAGCCATGAGAGACAGAGAAAGCTACAGAGCTGCCTGGGAAACTGATGGCTGAGCTGCCAGCTCTTGCATTAGAACAGACAGATCAATGCTCTTTGCCGCTTTTGTAATAGCCCTTGTGAAAACATGCACACTTTTCATGAGAATTTTTCAGCCTGAAAAGAAGACACACTGGGAAAGGACAACTCAGAGGCCAGCTTATCCATGTAACCAACCGTCAGTCATGGTGTGTATGCAATGGGGTGTCTGAAGTGTTGCTTAGACCCGGCCCAGCTGGCTTTATATCAAAGGCTTTGGGTGCCATCCAGCAGATCCACACCGACACTTGTGGCAGGGAGCTGTCCTGGGTTTGCACACTCCATGTTGGTCACGCCTTGCAGCCCCTGCTGTGCTTTGGCTAAGTGCATCCAGTTACCTACACAGTGTGTTCAAGCACTGACTGTAAAGAATACACTTACTTGGTGCTTCTAAGCTTTGTTCCATAATATTCAAAGTGCACCAGGTACCTGAGATGATTAGGAACAAGGAAACGAGCAAGGAAACAAGTTTCTCTTTTTCTTTACTCTGGACCCTCAAATAAAAAAACCACTGAACTCTGGGCATTTGTTTAACTCTCTTTGCTGCTAAAAGTCTCAGATAATTTAGTGTAAGGGGTGACATAAACGCTTATGACAGGTCTGTGACAATGGCTGAGGCTGCACATCTCACTATGACATGGGCTGAGGCCACAGTAATTTCTGATCTTTAACAGAAATAAAGCAGTAAAATGTAAGAGTAGCATTTGTTGACAGATTGTTTTCCAGATCCTGCAGCTACACAGCTCAAAAGTGTGTTGCAGTGGTTCTTGCAGGAAGCTGTACAATGGCACTCTTGTGCCTGTCGGAGTGCTCACGTGTGCACATACCCTGTCCCTGTGCTGATGCTGATCCGTGTACGGACAAGCTCTCTGAGATCAGCCTGGCACACTACTGGCAGAGCAAGGACAAAGTCTGTGCTCTCAAACCACCTTATGTGGCTCTAGAGGGAGAGTGAGAGCCGTTTGGTCGCACTTCTGTCATCTGCAGGTAGCTGACGGCTGCCTCTTCTCCTCTGGGAAAATCAAATTGAAGACCTTTGCGCAAACACTTGTAGTTGCTCATGTCCAGTCCCACAGGTTTCCTTGATGTCTTTCTCAGCTGAGATGAACCTCCAAACCTTATGTGTGAGCTGCTACAGGAGTGTCCTTCCATGCTGAAATAGTTTCTCCAATAGCTTCCAGTGGCATGCAAGGACATGATCACATTCACAGAGAATCCCAATGCCCCCGACTTCTGATCTACTCCTCTCACCACGGTGGTGTGCCTCTCTGCATTACAAAATCACTCTCCTACTTTTCCCTCATATTGATCACTCACAGTATGATCATAAATGCTTTTTATTGACACCTGATTCCCTAAAAATGAGGATAATATTTTGGATATATGTAACTTTACCGTACAAACAGTTGGTGGCTTTCACACTGGGCTCAAAGTTATTTCTCTCCTAGTGCCACTATTTGCCTCTATAACCTTTTTATAACACAGCAGCTAAACTCTGTGATGCAACAAAAATCTTTCCTATGAAAGTCTCTGTCCTGCATCTTTCCTTACATTTGGCAAAGGAAGAGAATGTTTTCTGTTTCAAATACCCTTTTGTCAGGTAATTTGGGAGCATGGCTGCTTGTGAGTCACTGAGATTCTGATGTAAACTGAAGGTCAATCTTCTAAGGCTGCCACTCGAGAGTTCTTGCTCTGGGAGTTATGAGATGTTCACCTACAAAACTGTTTCTGTGCTGGTGGGTGAGGGTGCCAAGCCAAAGGAGGATCTGAACCACTTTCCTCATCATGTCTATCTACTTCATTTGCCTTTGATTTTTCTGCATACAGATGTAAATTCAGTCTAAACACCAGTCTGGCCTCCTAAAATCACAGAGGGTAAGCACTATGTGGCAGTGCATAGATATATAATAGTTCGCCAATACAAAGCAAATGTTGAGGAAACTGGCACATTTTATATCATGCATGTATACAAAGAAAATGAATAATGTCTGCTAGAAGAATCATTACAAAGAGATTTCAGGAATTTATTGGTTTCTGTTATGAATTACTGCACATTACCAGCATAGGCTTCTCAAGTAAACATATCCCAATGTATTTCTTTATCCTACTAACCTTTAAACACTTTTTTTTTTTTTATAAGCAAGGAAAATGTTTATATGGTTATTTTACTCCTATAAATCTACTAAATTTCTTTTCCAGTCACCATAACTGCACACGTTTGGTGTTTGTATTCCCAGTATGTCTATCCCTTTGTCTGCGCGGGAAAGGCCCCCAGCCACACTCCCGAAGTCACTGAAGACAATGGCAGGGGTTGGATGAAAGAACTGCCCATAGTAATCGAAGATCAGATTCGTGACCATCTGACAAACCTGAAAGTGTACAAGTCCATGAGACC
>NW_009700706.1:0-33662 GCF_000703405.1 Apaloderma vittatum | reverse complement strand
CCGACTGAGTCAACCCAATACAGCTTGAAAGGCTTTGTCTAATGGTATGCTGCAAAACAGGTTCCTGAAGAGACCAAAATCAGCTCTTCTTAAGTCAAGCGTTTCAAGCTTACTAAGCATCCTGTTCTTAAAATCCGCAAACTCAGTATACCTAGGTACCTAGAAGTTAATCCTTAAAGCATCAATAATTTTTAAAATTTAAAAAGAACCTTAGTCTTTCTCCTATCCCATTACTTGTTCCTATTTTAATATAATGAACAATCAACCAAGTGAAACAAAATACCTATTTAAAAAAAATATTTTAAAAAAAATTTTAGAACTGTCAGAATTGCAGAACAATAGTAACAAAAGCAGAAGCTGAATATGGAAGTGGAAAGAGTTACTGAACAACCACCAAATTGCTCGTGTTTTTTAGACAGAGGCCGAGTAAGACAGGACAGTACACCAAATTTCAATAGCTGTTCAAACAAAGTAGTAAGACTAATTCAAATGCAAGATGAAAATACTAGGCCTGTAATCCAGACAGATCCTCTAAGTTATTCTGAATCAGAATATATTCAGATCCTCTAAATTATTCTCTAAATTAACCTATACTGAGATGGAAATCATTAAATGAAACTAGACAGGTAGCAAACTGTTCCTATCTGGAAATAAACTGTCCATGTCATGACTAGTAGATATTATCCATTAGGATTTACCTTCAAATTATCAAATATTAATGGTGTCTTCTTACAGTGATGCAAATTCTAGTAATTTTATCAAGATATTCCATTGTATATGTTCATCTTTAACTAGCCAAAGGGTTTAATGGAAAACTCTGTTATGTGAGGAGGATAATAAATAATATTTCTGAAATCTCAAAAAAATTTTATCTGCAACACTTAAAATAGCTACTCAGTAGTCTGATGGCGTCTCCATTGATCTGGAAGGAAGAAACCAGTCAGGTGAATAATAACTCCATCTGCTGCAAGGTTTCCCTAACATCTTCATTTATTGCATGAATGCATCCTTCTATTAAATACTTCTATCTTTTCTTCTCACAAAGCAGTGAATACTATACCACCTCTTAAGTTATCATTTCTAAGGCTAACTCCAGTTAATTCTTATCATAGACAGATGTACTTCAACACAGACTATCTCTAAGAAATATGATACTGCCACACCTCACGTGTACAGGCTATATCACCGTAGGCGTTGCAAATAAGTTCCATGTTTCTTTCAGAGTGGAAATAATATTCTTATAGGTTATAAGGAAATAATATACCATTCTTTTAAAATGAATGAAGTATACTTTTAAATAGAAAGTCTGATGAATGCCGTGTATTAAAGTGATATTATCAGAGTCTAAATTTTCAAAGAATACAATAATGTTAAAGCAGAGAAATGTGTTGAATTTTCTTATTAGCCTGTGTCTCATTAGACTAATTTGTTTTGGAAATAACTGCTTTCTATTACTAAAAAACCCCACCATGATCATGTACAAGAAGAATAAAACCAACTAACAAGAATAAAAATAGCAAAAGGAAAAACTAGTTTCGGTCCACAAATTGTAGTGCTTCTCAATACTGTTTGAAACGTCAGGGCAGAGATTACCAGTGTGACAAAATGAAAAAAAATAAAAAATAAAATCCAGATCATCTAAATGTTACTGGTTCAGGCTGGGCTGGCCACTAGATGAATGACAGATATTCTCCGTTAATCACTCTCCCTTCCTAGAAGGAGAAGAGAAAGGGAATAAGGAAGAGAGACTTATGGGTTGGAAACAACCTAAAAGTAACTGATCTGAAAACAGAAGGAATCAAAACACAGCAGAAAGCACAATTCTTGAAGGACAGAAGAATTCAGTTTTGCTCTCAGCCAAATAGAATCAGATACGATTATGTGGTCCCTGTATGTCAAGAGTAAGCCACCATTCACTGAGTTTCATGTTTTGTACCTCAGTTTCCAGGGACTGTTGGTTAAATTTTATCAATGTGGGTAGAGACCCTTAATCTAAGCTATGAGAAGTCACTCTTACAGTGCCTTTTAAAAAAGGGAATGATGCTACTGTCTTAATCGCTTGCAAAGGAGTAATCTCACAAATTCAAATAATGCCCATGATACCATAAATTTTACTTGGAACTTCACTATAATAAGTGTTTAAAAGGTTTAATTTATAGATAAACTAAGTTTTGCAAATGCAAGTAGGTGTATTTATTTTTTGAATGTTGTAAAGCAGTAGACATCTATGTGTCATGTGTTGTGTTTATATGTTGAAGGTAACTCTCTTATGCAGCTGGTGAGTAAATCTAACAGGGAAGGTACCCTGATGGACCTGCTCTTTGTGAACGAAGAAGGACTGATGTGTGAATTGATGGTTAGAGGCCATGTAGGACACAGTGATCATGAAATTATAGAGTTCTCTATTCTTAGAGAAGTAAGGAGGCAGGACAGCAGAACTGCCACCTTGGACTTTCAAAGGGCAGACTTTGACTTGTTTAGGAGACCATTTGACAGAGTCTCTTGTGAGGCAGTCTGGAAGGGCATAGGAGTCTGGGAAGGTTGGACATTCTTCAAGAAGGAAGTCCTAAACGCACAGAAGCAGGCTATCCCCAGAATACAAGCCACCTATGAAGACAACTGGCCTGGCTGAACAGAGAGCTTTGGCTGCAACACAGGGGAAAAAATGAGTTTATGGTCTTTGGAAGAAGGAACAGGCCACACATGATGCCTACAAAGATGTTGTGAGGCTATGCAGGGAGAAAATTAGAAAGCCCAAAGCACAGCTAGAAATTGAACTGGCTTCTGCTGTAAAAGACAGCAATAAATTTTTCTGTAAATGCATTAGCAACAAAAGAAGGGCCAGGGAGAGTCTCCATCCTCTGTTAAATGCAGGAGGAAACATGGTGGCTAAGGATGAGGAAGAGACTGAGGTGCTCAATGCCTTCTTTGCCTCAGTTGTGAGTAATGGGACCAGTTACTTTCAGACTATCCAGCCCCCTGATCTAGAAGACAGAAACTGGGAACAGACTGATCCCCCCAGATTCCAGCAAGAGATGGTCCTGTGACCTGCTGCACCACACAGATGTAGACAAGTCTATGTGACCAAATGGAATACAGGCAAGAGTTCCGAGACAGTTGGCAGAACTGCTCACCAAACCACTTTCCGTCATTTATCAGCAGTCCTGGCAGACTGGGGAGGTCCCAGCAGATTAGAAGTCAAGCAATGTGACATCCATCTACAGGAATGGCCAGAAAGAGGATCCAGAAAACTTTAGGCCTGTCAGCTTGACATCAGTGCTGAGGAAGCTGATGGAGAAGATCATCCTGAGTTCTATTATGCAGCATATGCAAGACAACCAGATGATCGGGCCCAGTTAGCATGGGTTTGTGAAAGTTAGGTCCTGTTGACTAACCTGACCTCCTTTTACAACATAGTCACCCACTCAGTGAATAGGGGAAAGGCTGTGGATGTTGTCTATCTGGACTTTAGTGAGGCCTTTGACACCATTTCCCACAGCATCCTCCTAGAGAGACTGGCTACTCATGGCTTCAATGGGTATACACTTTGCTGGGTGAAAATCTGGCTGGATAGCCAGGCCCAAAACATGATAGTGAACAGAGTTAAATCCAACTGGTGGCCAGTTAGAAGTACTGCTCTCCAGGGCTCAGTGTTGAGGCCATTGCTGTTTAATATCTTTATCACTGATCTGGATGAGCAGAGGCTCTGCAGAGGGATCTATTCAAAGTGGACTGATGAGCCAAAGACAACTGTATGAGTTTCAATAAGACCAAATGCTGGTTCTGCACTTTGGCCACAGCAAGCTCTGGCAGTGATAGAGGCCTGGGGACCAGTGGCTGAAAAGTTGCTCAGCAGAGAGGGACCTGGGGGTGTTTATTGGCAGTCATCTGAATATTAGCCATCAGTGTGCCCAGGTGGCCAAGAAGGCCAAGAGCATCCTGGCCTATATCAGAAATAGTATGACGAGTAGGATAAGGGAAGTGATTTTACCACTTTACTGGGTACTGATGAGGCCACACCTTGAATCTTGTGTTCAGTTTCAGGCCTCTCACTACACAAAGGACTTAAGGCACTAGAACATGTCCAAAGAAGGGCAACAAAGCCGTTGAAGGGTCTCATATCTTATGAGGAGCAGCTGAGAGAACTGAGGTTGTTTGGCCTCGAGAAAAGGAGACTGAGGGGAGACTTTATCACTCTCTACAACTGCCTTAAAGGAAGCTGTAGAGATTTTTTTTGCTGCACCCAGTAACAAGTGATAGGAGAAGAGGAAATGGCCTCAAGTGACATTCAGATTGGATATTAGGAAGACTTTCTTTACTGAAAGGCTTATCAGGCATGGGAACAAGTTGCATAGGGCAGTGGTGGAATCTCCATCCCTGCATATATTTAAGAGTTGTGCAGACATAGTGCTTAGTGATATGGCTTAGTCAAGGACTTCTCAGTGACAGATTGATGATTGGATTCAATGAGAGCTTTAAGAAAATGTCTTTTCCAGTCTAGGCAATTCTGTAATTCTGTGTGTGGTGAGCAGGATTTTGGTAGCGGGGTAGGGACTACAGAGGAGGTTCCTGTAAGAAGCATCTAGAAGCTCCTCCAGCTCGGAGTCAGTCCTGCCTCTGGCTAAGGCTGACCCAATCAGCAATGGTGGAAGTCCCTCTGCAATAACATATTTGACAGAGGAAGAAATGACTGCATAAGGCTAGAGAGGGCTGTAACCCATGAGAGAGAGGCCATGTTGGAGCCAGGGAGCAGAGAAAGAGTGAGAGGAGTCCTTCTGAGGAGAAAAGAGCGGCAGTAATAGCGTGTGACAGACTGACCACAACACCCGGTCCCTACACCCTTGTGCCATCAGACGCAGATGGCAAAGAAATTGGGAGCAGAGTTGAGCCCTGGAAGAAGGAAGGGGTAAGGTGAAGGTGTTTTTAAAATGTGGTTTTTATGTGTCGTTAGGCTGCTGTGATTCGACTGGCAAATTGCATGTTGTTGATGTTAACATTAAATTGATGTTTTTTCCCCAAGTCAAGTCTTTCTTCTACCTGTAACCATAATCAGTGACACCATCCTTACTAGACTCATACTCTAAAAGAAAGAATCCAAAGTTGTTTCTTTATTTCTCTTTCTTACTATATGTTCAAAAGGCTTCTTAGCCATCTGATGATCACTTAATCTTTAATGATCACATATCATTAAGGTGGAATATCAAATAAAGGACATTATTTTCTTTAAAATATAATTTAATTTCCGAATGTCCTTTATTTCACAATTTATCCCAAGGTCTTTCACATCCTTTAGAGCTTGAATTTTAACTTCCTAAGGCTTTTTTTCTTTTTTTTTTTTTTTTGTAATGCTCTTAATTTTTGCTGTTGATATAATGGAATACTTAACCTCTGTGAACAAAAGCAGTTGCTCATCCTGTAGATAACAGAGGAACATGCGCCAGAACTCTTTTTTTTGATGTAATGATCACTGATTTCTAGAATGTTCTGTTTTATCATACAATCAGTCTAATTATTTTCAATAACAGCAAGGCATGGAAAGAAGTTGTTAAAAATAAATCTCACACTAATGAGGACCTCTTCATCCTTCTCTTGTGTTCTCATCTTCTTCCAAAACTCTGAATGGCTTAGCTGTAAAGCACCATGCTTTCAATAATTGTCTTTTACAAACATGATAGTCACAAATTTCTTCTGTATTAATAATGCAGAAAACAGAGAATCAAAGAATCACAGAATCATCCCGTAAGTCTCTCTGCTTCATTCCCTTTTCCTTCCCATTTCAGGGGGGAAGAGGGGGTTAGAGAGCGTCTGTCCGTGTTAGTGGCTGGCCCAGCCCTAACCCTTGACAGACCCAATTTGTTAATTTTAAACATTTTTTAAAAGAAGGAAATGTTAGAAATACATTATTTCTTCTTTTTTTAGTGCACTGTTATTTTTCCCTGATTAGATTATTATATAGCATCCTCTATATTTCTCCATACACTATTTCTGCATTGTATTTTACCACCTATTTCAGTTTCCTCTGCTAGACTCACCTTGTAACCGATAAATTAACCTCAAAAATAGAATAATGCTCCAAGTGGATGGGCAAGGGTCATGTGCTTGTGAAGCTCAGGGAATAATGTAAAGTGTGGTGGACCACAGCTGTATCAAAGAAGCTGACTCTGATCTCAAGACAAGGGGAACTAGATGCTTTTTTTTTTAAATAAACACTTGTCAACTCGTGGTGTAAATGTTTGACCCTGAGTTAAAAGAGCATGAATCTCTCCTTGAATTAACTAGACCAACATGGAGACTGTGAATACTTGCTTAGCACAACACAGAATATTAAAACCAGAAATGATCAAAATAATTTTAAAGAGAATGAGCTTGAGATGACATCAACTCTCCTATTCTTTCTCAGTGACTGGGGACATCCAGTACCATGACACGGAGCATAAGAGACCAGTACTGGGAGTCACACTAGTATTCTTGTTTTTAACGATGACCCTGGAAGTCACGAAAATTCTATTACTTGAGAAAGGTTTCAATTACATATCATCTAATAAAATGTCATCCTTGTCTGAGTCGTATGTCTTTAACATCCTGACTTCTGTTGACTTCAGGATGTGTTATCAACACCAGGGATTTGTTGAACCAGGACATTTAATTTACAAGATTAAAACTAATGCAAACAGACAATAGCAGAGGAGAAGTTACCATACACAGCCTGTCTCCCCACCTCCTGGACTAATATAAAAAAATGAGGAAAAAAAAAACAAGAAGAGGAAAGGAACACTGAATAAATATTTTAAAACAGATATTGTGAAAGAACAGCCCGTAAAGATTCTATTTTGTTGACAATTTATAAGGAAGTACAATGATAATTATACCTACTAACAAAAGTTCAAGACATTTTATTTTCAAATCTGTATTTTATTTAAAATTAATAAAAAAATCCACTGGAAAGATGTGTAACTGAAATACCAATGCAAGGAATGCTCTTCTCAACCATAACATGCTGCTAAGATAAGAAGTTCAAAAAAGCTAAAAAAAAATTAGTTGGAGAAATGCTTTGTAAGGGGACTAATAAAAATATGTGTTAAAAAAACCCAGTTCAATACAAAACTTGAAATGATTTAACGGCAATTCAAACAGAAATTATGGAAAAAGCTTTGACAAGATGGACAATGTTTTAGTGGAAAATATAGGAATAATTGGAGTTCTGTCTTAAATATTTAAATGTACTGTTCTCAGTGACAAAATAATTAGCCTCTATTTTAACAAAAAGTGTTTCAAGTTAAAGTAATTCTAAAAATATGTAGACTGTATTAGTAAATATGCAATAAAAAAACAGTAAATGTTGAAAGCTTGTACATAATGCTATTGTACTGAATTTTTTCACAATAAAATTATTTCACAATAGAAACTGAGATTAATTTCAATCAGGTTTTATAGATTTAACAGATAAAATAGCAAGACTGAGTCAGAAAGCTTACCTGTTCTCACTATCTTTAGTGTCTTTTTTTCGGAGCAACCATAGATGGCTTGTGTTTAGAGGAGGAAGTATTTAAGATGCCCTTTAATTCCCGCTTTAGCTCTGTTCAATATCCAAAAAATTGTCAAAGGGCACATAGTGAGGACTATCATTAGGGAATCAATTTAGACTCACTGTTGAAAGAGATTGTGCTTCAAAGCTTGGTATTTATTTTCACAGAAAAGCCTGTTTTGCACATGCCAAAAGAGCAAATAAGAATACTTTAGATTTACAGCAAAATATACAAAAGCCTTAAATCTTTAAGAAAAGTATGTTAAAAAAATTCTTCAGCCATGAATTCTAAACTGTCATTGACCAAAATGTAAAAGAAATTACCGTGATCTTTCATTGATAGATATCGCTGTTTTTATTGTTCTTGTTCAAAACATAAACTAAATTAAATCTGATTTAAATTCATAATTTACTGTTTCACGTAGAATGAAATGCACTTGAGAAAAAAATCACTTTCTTTAACCATAGTTGGTTCCTCTCCAACTTTTTTGTGTGATTAGTGGTTCTGAATGTTAGATGATAATTTAGCAGCAAATTTTGCTTACTGTGATCTCCAGTGTGCCTTTACAAAACAACATAAAATGACTCAAAAATGTGAAATAATGACTCTCTGTATTCTGTATGTGGGCATGCATGCATGTCAAGAAAATAATCATAGAATCACAGAATCGGAGAATCATAGAATTACGGAATGTTAGGGTTGGAAGGGACCTCTAGAGATCATCGAGTCCAAACCCCCTGCCAGAGCAGGACTACAGAATCTAGGATAGGTCACAAAGGAACGCATGCAGATGGATCTTGAAAGTCTGCAGAGAAGGAGACCCCACAACCTCTCTGGGGATCCTGTTGTGGTGCTCTGTAACTCTTACAGTGGAGTTCTTTTTCATGTTGAGGTGGAACATCGTGTGCTCTAGTTTGCATCTATTGCCCCTTGCCCTGTACAGGCCACAAGTGAAAAGAGGTTGTCCCTTCCTTCTTGATGCCCAGCTCTCATAAATTTATAAACATTAATTAGATCCTCTCTCAGTCTTCTCCTCTCCAAACTAAAAAGTCTCTCATCCTTTCCTCATAAGACAGGTATTCCAGTCCCTTAATCATCCTCACAGTCCTCCACTGGACTCTTTCAAGTAAATCTCCGTCGTTCTTGAACTGTGGATCCCAGAACCAGATGAAATACTCTGGATGAGGTCTCACCAAGGCAGAGCAGAGGGAGAGGAGAACAGCTCTCAGTCTGCTGGACATAGTCTTCTCAATACACCCCAGAATACCATTGGCCTTCTTGGCCACAAGGGTACATTGCTGTCCCATGGATAACTTGTCCACCAGGACTCCAAGGCCCTTCTCCACAGAGCTGCTCTCTAGCAGATCATGTCCTAACCTGCACTGGTTCATTTTATTATTCCTTCCCAGGTGCAGGACTCTGCACTTATTCTTGTTGAACCTCATTAGGTTCCTCTTTGCCCAGCTCTCCAGTTTGTCCAAATCTTGCTGAATGGCCACACAGCCTTCAGGTGTATCAGTCAAAACTCCTAGTTTCATATCATCAGCAACCTTGCTGAGAAGACACTCTGTCCCATCATCCAGGTCATTGTAAAGATGTTGAACAGGACTGTAGTCATTTGACCCTGGCCAGTGACCGGGTGCCCATACAGCCACTCTATCATACCCTCTTCTCTGTTAAACGGGGAGAAAATATATCAAAGGGCCCATGGTTTGAGATAAGGAGAGGCAGATCACCCACATCTACCATCCCGGGCCAAATAGACTCAATTTTGGGAAACTTAGTTAAATTTATTAAAAACAAATCCGAGAAGATTAGTGAGAAATAAAAACAGACCTTAAAAAAACCCCACACGTTCCCACATCCCACTCTTCTTCCTGGGCTTAACATCAATCCCAATTTATCCACCTCCTCGCTCCAAGTGGCACAGGAGACAGGGAATGCGGCTGCAGTCAGTTCGTCTGATGTAATTTCCATCACTGTTTCTTCCTCTGGGGGAAGACTCCTCCTTCTTCCCCTGGGCCATTGTGGGTTCCCTCTCACAGGAGACAATCTTTATATGCTTTCTCCACATGAGTCCTCTCACAAGGGGCAGTTTGTCACAAACTGCCCCAACATGAATCTCTTCTGGGGCGCAGTCCTTCAGTGCTCCCGTGCAAGTGACCCCTGGTTTCACAAAATTCCTGTCAGCCAACCTAGTTCGGTATGAGCTTCTCTCTCCACGGGCTACAGGTTCTGCCAGCAACCTGCTCCAGTATGGGCTTCTCACAACGTCACAAACCCCTTTCAGGCATCCACTTGCTCCAGCATGGGGTCCTCCAAGGGCTGCGGGCGGGCCTCTGCACCTCATCACACCCATGCAGTGGGACAACCCGCTTCACCATGATCTTCACCATGGCCTGGGAGACTCTCTGCTCCGGTGTTTGGAGCACATCCTCCTCCCGCTGCCCTTTTTCACTGACCTGGGTGTCTTCACATATTCTCACTCCTCTATCTCTCTGTCAGTTTTTCTATGGCACAGTTCTTTTTTTCTCCATTTCTTAAATATGTTTTCACAGAGGCATTCCTATATTATCACTGATAGGCTCAGTCTTGGCCAGCGGCAGGTCCGTCTTTGGAGCTGACTGGCATTGGCTCTATCACACCTGGGGAAGCTTCTAGCAGCTTTTTGCAGAAGCCACCATTACAGCCCCCCCCTCCACCACCAAAATCCAGCCAGGGAAACCCAATACAAGGACGGAACTCAACACTAATCCTTGGGGGACTTCACTGGTTATGGGTCTCCATCTGGACTCAGAACCACTGTTCACCACGTTTTGGGCTCTGTTGTGTAGCCAGTTCTTAATTCATCTCACTGTTTGTTTTCCTATCCCACACTTCCTGATCTTGCCCATGAGAATGTTATGGGAGACTGCGTCAAAAGCCTTACTAAGGTCAAGGTAGACTACATCCACTGGTCTCTCTGCATCTACCCATTCAGTCATGGTATCATAGAATGTTATCAGATCAGTCAAACTTCATTTCCCCCTGGTAAATCCATGCTCACTACTCCTGGTAACCTTCTTCTCTTTCATGTACATAGAGATGACCTCCAGAATAAGACACTTTGTCATTTTTCCAGGGATGGAGATGAGGCTGCCTGGTCTGTAGTTTCCTGGATCTTCCTTCTTGACCTTTTGAAGACTTGACTGACATTGGCTTTCCTCCAGTTCTCAGTCACCTCTCCTGTTTGCCATGATCTTTCAGAAATGATGGAGAGTGGTAAAGTGTCATCAGCTAGATCTCTCAACACTCTTGGGTGCATCTCATCAGGGCCCATGGACTTGCGTATATTCAATTTACATAACTGATCTCTAACCAAGTCTTCATTGACTAGTGGACAGTCTTCCCTTCTCCAGGATTTCTGTCCTACATCCAGGGTCTAGAGTTCAAAAGGATTGGTCTTAAGAATAAAGACTGAAGCAAAGAAAGCATTCAGCAACTCTGCCTTCTCTGCATCCTTGCTTATCAGGGCTGCCATCTCATTCAGCAGTGGGCCCACATTTTCCCTAATCTTCCTTTTACTACTGATATATTTGAAGAAGCCCTTTTAGTTCTCTTTTTTTTTTTTTTTCCTTTACCAGTTTTAATTCTGAGAGGGTTTTGGCCTTTCTTGTTGCCTTCCTACATATCCTGACAATATCTGTATAGTTCTCTCAAATGACAAGTCCCTTTTTCCACAGACTGTAAATATCTTTCTTCCATGAAACTTTCTTCAGAAGCTCCTTGCTCATCCATGGAGGTCTTGGAGCAAGTCTACGCGATTTTTTACTCAAGGGAATGTGCATATCTTGGGCTTGGAGGAAGTCATATTAAAAAATTTACCAACTTTCTTGGGCTCTCTTATCTCCAGAGTCTTAGCCCATAGGATTTCTGCAAGTAGATCTTTGAAGAGCACAAAGCTAGCCCTGTGGAAGTCCAGGATTGTAATGCTACTTATTCCCCTGCTTCTTCCTTGTAAAAGTACTAAACACCACCATGTCATGATCACTGTCGCTAAGGCTGTTCCCAACCTCAATGTCCCCAACCAGTCCTTCTTTATGCATTAAAACAAGGTCCAGAAGTGTACCTGTCCTCTCTGGTTCCTCCACTACCTGCATCAAGAAGTTGTAACTGATGTACTGCAAGAGCCTTTCGGACTGAATTTGCCTAGCTGTGTGGGGTTTCCAACAAATATCAGGGTGATTGAAGTCACTTGGGAGTACCAAGGAGTGTGTTCTAAAGGCTTCTTCCAGTTGACTGTAGAAGGCCTCATCAACAACTTCTTGGTTTGGTGGTCTATAGTAGACACCCACAACAGTTTCACCTCCCCCTTGCGTGTCCCTTAATTCTTACCCACAAGCTTTCTACCCATTCTCTCTACCCCCGTACAGAACTCAATACATTCCAGTTGCTCTCACAACTTGCCTTGTTGGTCTGTCTTTCCTAAATAGGACATAGCCATCCATGGCAACACTCCAGTCATGGGTGGTGTCATGGAAGGGTGTTTTCCACCCTCTTTCAGTGTTTTTCCCTACTACTTGAGGAACTGATGAAATACCACCTGCACACCCAAGCCTTCAACTAGTCTCTCCAATGCCTTGAAGTTCTTTTTAATTGCCTTAGGACTTCTCTCTGCAACCTTATCATTGCCAAAGTGGATAACTAACAAAGGTAATAATAAAAGGGCTGCAACCAGGGCAGAGAGCTTCCTTTTTTAATCTCTAAGCTGAGCCCCAGGGAGGGAGCAGACTTCCCTGTGGAATGGGTCTGGAATGGGATACTAAGAAACTTTATTTTCTATACACACAAAAATAGATTTCTAGTTTTAATTAGTGATTTTGTGGCTTGCTAACATCACTAGGAAGCATATTTCAGCGATCTATGCCGCCCCAAGGCAAGAGTAATTTTGAACAGTAGGGGCAATCCCAGAAGTACAGTTAATCAATTGGAAATCAGCCACTCTTGTCTTCAGAATTGCTTTGTAAGGATAATTAAGACAAATTTCTGGCTCTAAACCATTTATTTGGGGTTTGTTTGGGGTTGGGTTGTTTGTGTTATTTTCTTTTTTTTCTTTTATTCGCTACTTGTTATTTCCTTGAAGGCAAAAATATTGATGAATACAAAATACAAAACATATTTCGGTATGAGTTATTTGATAATGTTGAAGTTCTAGTAGCAAAAAGAAAAATAACAAACCAAATCAACTGGTAATCAGTTACAAGATCCTTCTGTCAGAAGCCAGTGATTTAGTGTTTATGCTGTCTATCCTTTTCAGTCTATATAGATATATATAGGTATTTAGATATTTCTCTTCTTCAGTCCAAGGTAGTATAGTCATGCAAACATACATAGACAGTTCAGAGATAAGGAATATATAAACAGGTTGAGAGAGCTGAAAAATTTGCTCTTTGCAGACAAGTTAACTTTGCATGAGTATCCCACTCAGCTTTTGAGAGTTTTGTGAACATCATCTTTAGAAGATTTTCAGATGATTTTGTTTCATTATTTTTTACTATCAATAGCCATAACAAAGGCAAACAGAAAGATCTGAACTGAGTAGGATAATGGTTAAAGCAATTTTCGTTACAGACAGAAGATATTAAAAAGGAAAATATCAAACCTCAAGCATTGTGTTATTTCCTTTATTATAAACCCACTTAGCAAAGTCCTAAGTATTTTTGACAATTTATATTGATAACGAGGAATACATTTTGAATTATAAAATCTTTGAGCATAAACCAAACTGAATTTACGTCATCATTTTTCCATTATACAACCCTCAGTAAAAATGTTCTATCTAATATTAGATTAATACTAAATCAGAACAGGAACTCAATATGATGACTTAAAAATAAAAGGGAAAACAAGTAAAAATGTTTTAATGCCCAATGAGGAGAAAATTTAAGCGTTTACTGAAACAATTGGAGGAATTGACTTGCTTTCGTAGAAAAGCTGAAAGTTGTAGGTGGTTGACAGAAAGATTGAAATTCACTCATACTTGAAACGACATCTTATAACCTTCTGTGATTAGAGCAGATGGTCTAAAGCCATTTGGTAACTTTTTTAAGCCATTGTTCATTGAGCGAAAACTGATTGGATTAAAAATAGGGCTTTTAAAAACAAGCAGCAAATGGAAATTTGTAAGGGGCCTTACCTTATCAGACTACAATTAAATTGCTATTAAACCAATAAGATAAGCAATATTAAAGAAATATGAGCAAACAAATAACAGTTGATTTAAGGAGACATCTTATTTAATCAGTACTATTGGAAATTATTCATTCTACTGTCAGGCTTTGTACTATAGTTTTCAGAAACAGAACTTTCCTCAGGGGCAGGGAAGAATGGAACAACTCACATCCTATTTGTCTCTTTCTAGTACATTGCTTAATATAGGGTGGCTACCATGAGAGAAACAAAATGAGGAACTTGGGAAGTGTTTAGGTCAGCATGCTTCCTGTAAAATCTACAGTTTTTAAAACTTCAAAAGATTCCTAATTCAGATTTTTATCTGAATCACCCTTAAAAGTAGAGCAGAAGAATAAAATTTGTATTCTTTCTTGATAGAAGAATCAAGTGCTCCAACACTATCCAATTAATTTAGTATCTTTAACAAAATAATTTTTAGAAGTTTTGAAAATAACTGTTTTATGAGGTTTAAACTTTTCTCTTCACTCGAACGGGCTTCTGCAGTCACTCAGCAAGCTGAGGTTTACCTGAACTAAAATTCTAAACTTTTGAAGACAAAGTTAAGGACAATTCTTGGCCTAAAGGAGGAGAAGATCAAGATTCTTGCTTGGTTCAGAAATTTATTCTTGTATTCTGTCTTATCTTGCAGGTACCTAAGTTCTATAGGTAACATTTTGTGTTTGCCTGAGGACGTAGACTTCTGTTTTTTGAGCAGAGTCATAATAGATTATCCCTGATAGGAACAGTCAATCCATTCTCTAAGCCTAACAACATTTCCAAAAAAGCTACTCTATGTAAAATCAGCAACAAATGCTATTTTTTTTGATCTAAAATGTAGTGAAAATTGTGAGGTGTTTGAAGAGAAGGAGCATAATGTCCTTTTTGGCACCTGGGTGCCAGATTCACTTAATTGTTCTGAGCAAGATGTGGTAGGAAGGGTTTACAAGTCTCTTGCAGCCTTCTTATTTGCATCTCAGCTATTGCTTATTCTAGCAAGTCTGATATCTGTATGTACTTCAGACCCTTTCTGTTCAGGAAATTGTGCTCTTTGGATCTCTTTTAAAAATGACTAATATTTTGCACTCACTACACAATAAACTTGTGTACTGAAGAGGATAGTTTGAGAATTTTCTCTTAAATCTAGTCATATAAAGCAAGAAATTCAACTTTTACTTAATCTTTTGGATCTTACACTCTGATAGTAGAGCACAGACTGCTGAAGCACATGAGAAGTAATAAGCACGAATTAACTAGTAAAATTATTGCATTTAGTAACTATCAACTTAAAAATATGATTCCACTCCCAGAACTCTCTTTTAATGTATTTAATAGATACTCATGCATGACCATAAAGTATTCATCAGTGCACAAAATACTGTCAACACTGAGGGAAAAATAGAATAAGAAGAGAAAAGAATTAATATGA
Source organism: Apaloderma vittatum (assembly GCF_000703405.1). Classification (NCBI taxonomy): domain Eukaryota; kingdom Metazoa; phylum Chordata; class Aves; order Trogoniformes; family Trogonidae; genus Apaloderma; species Apaloderma vittatum. The sequence continues at coordinate 18,500 of NW_009700706.1, read as the reverse complement.
AGAATTCAAGACCAATTCAAACTTACGGGCAGGAATCAACTTGTTATTTATTCCCAGTAATGGCAAACACAGTGCCATTTTCTTAGAAAATCCAGATAAATCTTGTTTAAAGGCATTTTGTAGCAAAAATGAAAGGTTTGTTCTACCTTATGTATCGCTACAGAAGTCCTAAAATATTTTTATAGTTTAGCTCAAAGGACAGCTTTCTGACACAAGCTGCACACATTAAGATGAGGGGTCTCTCAGGTTGCTGTGCAAAATGGATTAACAAATGAAGAATCTCTGTTATAATATTCATAAACAATTGTTAAGTTGAGGAGAGAATAAGCTACACACCAGCATGAGATGGCATGCATTATTAAACAAGAGCATACAGAGACAGAATATATTAGCATACCATCCAATGTATGAAACTTACTCTACTAGCAGTTCTTTACGGTTTCAGAAGGTGATTATCCAAGGGTTACAAACGTGAGTTGTATCATGGGTTTGTGTGCCTAAGAGATTGTAACAAGTTTGTGCATACAGAGTACCAAGATCACAGATTGTATTATATGAAAATATAAGGGCCAACAGTGTATGCTACATTTTATAGAAAGCACCAAGATACTTCTCCTATCTGTCAAAGTAATTTACTTTCCTTTGGTGACCATCATCACACTATTAAAGCTCACAATAATTAGGCAGGCACCACCTGTTGTGTGTAAAGTAGAGGCTTAAATATATTCAGCATATTTTTTCAACTCCACAGCTAAATCCTGGAGTAATTAATCTATTGTATTTATGGATGCCATGGTGAAATGCCTGATCAATAATTAAAGCCACAATTTGAAAAGCCATAGAAAGCACTCTTCAAATGTAGTTTCACTAAATTAAGAAATTTTCCAGCTACTGAGTTATGGTGGGGCATTACAAAAAAATTGCTTATAAAAACCACTACAGCTTCTTGTAACCAGTATAAATCTATAGAGAATTAAAAGATGTTGATTTTGTTTATTCACTCCATTAGCTTCTCCTTTGCAAATACTATTTTTCTTAAGTAAATATTCCTTGATGCTTCATTTAAAATCTAAGGGAAACTCTATGTTTTAAAATTATTCCATTACACATCAGGAAAACCTTGGGTCCTAGAATTTGCATATCTTGTCATAAATGGCAAAACTCTTTGAAGTCATTTAGGCAACTATTCTTGAAGGCAGGACTTACTTACCGGTGAACAGATGAAAATTCAATGCAAAGAGAACAAGTGAAGGAGTATTTTTTGCTGTGCCATGTTCAATGTTGGGCTAGAAACCCCCAAACTGTACTAAACATAGTTTTTCTTTGAAAGTCAGAGTATTAAACCAGAATACTCTAGTCTGAAGTGCAACCAGTAATACTAGGTAGAAGCTATAAACTGTGTCGTTAAAGACATCCACTCCTCTTTTGTCTTTGAAAGAAATACACAAGCCTATTTTATATTAACTTGAGAAGGGCTTATGGGAAAATAAAAGCAGAGGTTATATTAAGTACCAAGAAGGCTGTAGTCTCAGTTCATCATGATTTATATCTTGTAATTCCAAAGACTTCAGTAGAACAATATCAGCTTTTCAGCACAGCAGAAGGAAAACTAAACATTTATATGACTAATTATAACATGAATTGTAGGGCATAAGTCATTACTAAGCAGTAGAGAAGACTATGGCAAGGCTGTCTGTCCTCCTGCAGCCCATGGAGGTTGACAGTGGTGTAGATGTCCACCTGCAGCCTGTGGAAGACCCCACACCAGAGCAGATGAATGCACCCAAGTGAGGCTGTGAACCTGTGGGAAGCCCACATTGCAGCAGGCTTCTGGCAGGACCTGTGGACCCATGGCAGGACTTGTGACCCTGTGGGAGACTCACACTGGTGCAATCTGTTCCTGAAGGATGGCACCCTGTGGAAAGGACTTAATCTGGAGAACTTCATAGAGGACTATTTCCATGGGATGGAATGGGAGGAGTGTGAGGAGCTCCTCCTGAGAGGAGGAAGGAGCAGCAGAAACAACATGTGATGAACAGAATACAACTTCGATTCCCCTTCCTTCTGTGTCACTGGAGAGGAGGAGACAGAGAAACTGGGAGCAGAGCTGAGCCTGGGAAGAATGGGAGGAAGGTATTTTAAGACTTTCTTTTTATTTGTTATTATTCTACTCTGATTTGATTGATAATAAATTAAATTGATTTTCCCCAGGTTGAATCCATTTTGCCCATGATGATAATTTGCTGAATGATCTGTCTCTGTCCTTATCTCAAACCATGAGCCTTTCATTATATTTCTCCTCTCTTCTTCAGTTGAGGAGGTGATTTGATGGGCACCTGGCATCCAGCCAGGGTCAGCTCTCAGCTGGCATTTGAACATGTTGATGTTTCACAACATTTTATTTTTTATTTTGATGTAGACCATGGTATGCATTTGTACATTAGATATTAGCTATAGAGAAAATAAAATAAGTATAGATGAAGCATATAAGCCAATTCAGCTGCAGAGAGAGAACATTTCATGATGATGAACAGACTTTTACTGCAGAATCCAGACGTAACTCTTGCACACTGAATATGACTAATAAAATATACCGGTCAGAGCCTAAAATATCTGGTTGTGATAGCTCTGCCTGTCAATGATCTACGGAGTAGTGTTAAACACCTTATGAGTTGCTTTGGGCTCTCATTTCTTGATACACTGCTACTACTATCCTGGGGCACTGAAGAGCATTGGCTGTTTTTCTAGTCACAACATCTTAAAGCAAGAAATTACTTTTTAAATGAATGTTGTATTTCCGAGTTTAAAAAGGATTAATTTTTTCTTCTTGCTTAGGTAAATCATAGAATGTAAAACAAAGACAAAAAAATCCTGTTTTGTTACTGTTCATCAGAAATTACCAAGTGTTTTGACAGGAAGGTAAGCAAAGGAAGAAATTAGATCTTCAAGGAATTTTTTTCTTAGCTAGTGGAAGTATGTAGACATGTATATGAAATACACCAAAATACTGTAGAAATAAATTTGTAAAACCCCATCAACCTATTGCTATTTTTTAAAAAATAAAATTATTGATGACTCTGGAATAAGTTTTAAAAGTTTTGTGCTTGATTCATGTCTTGGTCATGACCCTTGCTAAGCAACATGCATGTATAAATATTTGATTGAGTCATTTCAAAATCTGTGGAAAGTAGGGACAAAAAACCATAAGGTACTGGGGGCTTGGTTTGTTCCCCCCCCCACTATTCCTCTGAAACTAATGTGAGAGATTGTCATAGAATCTCATTACATGTTACACGAGCTCTGAATACCTGTATATCAACCATGTAACCATTTCTTTTCTTCTCTTTTCCTTCATGAGTTTTTTTCTAATTTACAAACAGGCCTGTTATTTTCATTTCCAATCCTTTGTAGCCAGCAAGGCTTCACTGTCCTTGCTACATATACTTCATTTACTGGTAACTCATTCATTTCTCTTTCTGTAACCCAGGTTACTGGTCACCTACAGGTTTTTTTCAAACAAATTTTTGTCTGTGTAACAATTGCAGTTTCCACTACATTGCTCTTACTACTTTAAAGGAACTTAAAAATACCTCAGTTTACTCCTTCAAATACCCTGCTGCCTAAAAATTACTTCTCCTGTTTAGGCTTCTGGGGCACCAAGCTTTTTTCAATATTTGTGCACTGTTGTACATTTCTATCTGTTTGTTCTCTATTTTTATTTCATAAAGAGTTTGTAAACTGTTTGGGACTTAGTTCTGCGTGCTTGTGCAACATCGTCCAGTCTTGCCTTGATACCTAATTACAGCTTTCAAAAGGCCACAAGTAATTATAAAAGAAAATTGTCTTATGGTATCTCTGACTCAACTCTTTTTTTTGAAGACTCTCAATAGTATCCTCAGTCCTTAAATGCAAGATGGTAAACATCAATTAAAAACCATTTAACAGTAAAGAAGTAATTGATTTATATCTGTGATTTTCTGCATTTTCCAGGATGTAAGAGAGTAAATTGAAAAGAAAAAAAAAAGAAAAAGAGAAACAAATAAAGATGAAGTAACTGAGATAAATATAAAGCATCTAATTAAAAAAATGATTCTGCAGTTCTGATAGTCTTTAAAGTCTTTTAACTCTACTATATCCATTCCCATTTTATTTTAAACACATTTCACATGCACCAAGATTGCCAGAAGAGACCGAAGGAACAGAAAATCTTGAGGACACACAGCGGTGGCAGAATTTGATAAGCTAGCACTACCCTTAATTTTAGTCATGGGGAGAAAAAATTTCAATAATAGAGCAAAAACCAGAACCATACTATAATCCTACAGTCCAAAGAACATAACTTGTCTGAAATCTATTAGGAATATTAGTATATGAACTAAATTTAGCTTCAGCATCTATTTCTTTGGTCTTTTCATGGCAAACACAAGGGCTATCTAGCTGTTTCTACAGGTAATTGAATTATTTCACTATTTCAATCAATAAAGTTCATTGATTTATTCAGAGACATTACATTTACTTTTAGCAAAGCTTGCTGCAACTTTACTCAGTAGCTGTGCTTATTTTCTTCTCTTTCCCAATTTCAGTTTTATAGGAGCCAAAAGCAAAGAGCGGAGTTTCTTTCTATTGTCTTACAAACATCTTTTTTCCTGCTATTTTCCTTCCAGAAGTATGTTGTTTGCTGCCTGATTTCCATTCTTGTTTCTGAATGCCTGGAGCACCTGTTGCTGATTTATTATTTCACAGAGGTCTTCTAGCAGATGTTCTGCCTCTTTGCTTATAGCCTGTGAGAGGTGTTAGTGGTTTTGGTCTATGCAGGCATCCTGATGGTATGCATATGGAACAGCATACCTTGAACTGAAAGGGGGAGTAAAGCAACCTAAAAAATTGAGCACACCCTGAGGGAGAAAAAAATATAAATAAGAAGATTAATTTTCAGGTTTAATGCAAGAACTGCGCATTTTGTCCAAGACAAACCTAAGCAGTTTACTATGTGGGAAACAAATGCATCTCATTAACAATATTTTTTTAGCAAAGGTAATTATACTGATTTTGCAACTGATGTGCCTAGAGTTGATCTCCCAGTAGTTCTGAAGGATTTAACTATTTCTTTCATATTCTCCTAATATATTTGTTATATCAATCTGTGTTTGCTTAGCTGGAAGATGTTTCTGAAATCATAGAATACACTATCCTTGCGTTACGTACGTTACACACAATATAGTTTTGTATATATACATATACTGTCTATATTTAGAACAATGCAGATAAGTACAGTTGTAATAAATAGTCTTAATCGTATTCTTTAGATCACTTTTATTGCTATCTCTGGACCTTTTAATGAACTGTACTCACTAAACTCAAGTGCAGTTTTCTTTTTGTATTTATTCTGACTTTTGTGGTAGTACTTCACCTACATCATAAAAATGGAAGTTCCAGATTTTCTGATTCCCTCATTTACATTAGAGATAAGCAAAATGCATCATATAAACTAGCAGCTTAATCCTTGCCAGGTGTCATATAGTAAAAACAATTGATGAAGGTCTAGACTGACTAATAACACCCAGAGGCTAACAGCATGCACTTGCAATGTTATTATTGTTAGTTCACACATGTCATGACACATGGTAAAGAAATTATTTTGCTTAAGTCATTATATAAGAGTAAAACCTAATTAAAATATACTTCTGAGGTTTTGAAAAAAGTGCTTTTTCTCAGGCCTACTAATGAACTTTTACAGTTATTATTTTCTCTTTAAGGATTACTGAAGTCTATGTTTACAGAAGAGTGTAAGAGTGACACACCAGGAAAGATCCAGAACTGTAGAATTTAAACTGACATAAGCTTTTCTGTATTAAGCTTGCCTTTTAGCAAGTTTCTCTGTTAACTTGATTGATTCATACATTCCACAAAATCTAGTGTGATAAAATTCAGTGAGAAGTTCAAGTTAACATAAAAACTTGACTGTTTCGTATAGCGGAAGTGGCTTGAAAAATTGCAAGAAGTGTTCTAAATTCTTTATAACTTTCAAATTTTTACTAGCACATGCTTCCAAATTTTAATCTGTAGTAGCAGCAGATCTACCTTGTAGGTATTGACTGCTTTAAAACGTAAAAGGTTCTTTTCATCCCCAAATGGAGTTTCAAGACTAACCACAACTTCAAGAAGACTACTATTCGAAAAAAACCTCTCTGTCCACTCACTTTTTATTTAAACAATTAACATACAAAAATTAATAAACCACAGATGGTTCTACATAACATTGTTTGCTTTGTCTAGAAGAAATATCCTCTTTTATGCAGTGAAAACATGTATGTAGGAAATATGTAAAGGGAGATCTGACAGTAACTCTGACTTAGGAGTAAGTACTCATAAAAGAGATTAATATCTAATGCTATAAAAAGTATGGAAATATTATAAAACCAGTGGGTTAAAAACATTTAAAAGATGTTAACTCTATATGGGCAACATATAAACAAACGTGTGTCGTGAGTTAGGGATGGGCCAGCCGCTAAACGCGGACAGATGCTCTCTAACCCCCTCTTCCTCCCTCCCCAAACAGAAAGGAAAAGGGATGAGGCAGCCAGATTTAACGAGTTAGGAAAGAAAACTAGAACAGCTTTAATGAAACAATGATGGAAATAATAGTGAAATAATAAAAATAAAGAACTATATACAACTATATATAAGCAGGGAGCTAGATAAAGGCAACTGGATTTGGGAACTTGGGATTCGGATCAAAAGCAGATCGGGCAGAGTCCTTCCTGGATGCCAGCCATTGAAGAAAAAGGGGAAAACTGTAGTGATCACTCACTTTATACTGAATATGACATATATGCAATGGAATACTCTTGTTGGTCACCTCTTCTGTCTATTACCTCTGAAGGAACAACCTTTTACTTCCTTGTGACCCCTCTTACTTCCCAGCACCCCCAGCGTGGCACACAAGAGCCAGCAGTGGCCTTGGTCACTATAGGAATAAGTATCAGCAAGAGCCTTTCTGCATCCCAGTCCCAGGCAGTAACTGCAAACATCAGGTGTTGTCACTGCCAGTAGCACACACTGTCTGCAAACACATGCTGCTGACTTCAGAAAGTGCAGCCTTTTAGAAGAGACTAAACTGGAAAGTAAAAATCACTGAACAGGACTGGGGGTTTTAGCTAGACTCAGGACGTGTGCTGTCATCTTTGCTATCTTATAAAGTTAAAAGGGAAAAAAAAAAACCATACCTGATACTGAAAAACATTTCATAAAATCTGTTGTTCCTATGTGTTCTTGTCTGGATTAATCTGAAAAGCTTCCTCCTTGACAGAGGTCAAGGGAGTGAACAATATCCCAGAAGTCTTATCTAAATTGAGGATTAGCTTCATTTTCATGAAGTCACTTTGTTCCTTTCTGTTAGCTCAGCATGAAGAACAGTGTTAATCTTACTACTCCCCTTATCAGATAGCAGGAAGAGAGTGTCATCACCATACAAGTAAATAAAAGATTTATCCAAGTTGAGAGAGAGGAATTATATGCAGACCCAAAGAGCAGAATAAACACTTGAGCAACTAAAGTGATGAATGTGGCATTTGAAGAAAAAATAAGTGTGTGTCTTCAAACTGTAGGGTTTTTCCTAAATAAGATTGCAATAATGACAATGCGAGATTATTAATATCAAACACTGAGCTGCCCTCACAGATGTCATAATGAAGCTGCATATATGAAAAAGGCTTTCCGAATGGCATGTCGGTCTTGTGTTTCAACATCTTATCCGAGAATGAAAGTATGCAATTTGTAAAATGATAGAACGGGAAAGTCATCTCTATGTGAAAAGGGCCATTAAATAAAATTTATTAAGAGAATGGACAAAAGTCCATCTGGGGCTCTTAGCTCTAATAGAAAGGTAGATTATATTAAGTAATAAATAATTCCAAGGAAATTAAAAATTAATACTTATCACATAACTACTACAGAACAGGTTGTCAAGAAGGCAAATAACGTCCTGGCCTATATTAGAAATAGTGTGGCCAACAGGACTACGGAAGTGATCATACCCCTGTGTTTGGCACTGGTGAGGCCGCACCTCAAATCCTATGTTCAGAGAGAATGTCCTCTGGTTGTGTGGAGGACATTTAGTTTAGATATTAAGAAAAATGTCTTCACCAAAAAGGTTTTTAAGAACTGGAACAGGCTTCCTAGGGAAGTGGTGAAGTCACCATCCCTGAAGGTATTTAAAAACGTGTAGATGAGGTGCTTAGGGAAATCATTTAGTGGAGGACCTGGCATTGGTGCAGGCACTTATTTACACAAGTGAATTTTTCCCCAGCAATTTATCCCAAGCAAATTCTTATTCCTATATGTAGTTACTGAAAAGATTTGCTGATATTTGCTGTGCTATTGGAAGTTTACACTCTTAATCAGCGTAAGGTTTTCAGCCCTATGGTCTTATTTTATATATTTTCCACATGCAGGGAGTTCCACCTCCCTGGACTTTTTTTTAAAAATTCCAATATCTAAATGATAGATTAACTAATGCATGCTTGTTTTATGGACTAAATGAAATTTAAATGAGTCAATTTTTCATGTAATTAGTTGAAATAAATAAAAGCGTATTCAAAGTGGTAATTAAAAAGTCTAAAATATAATTAAAATATCTAATAGAAATATGGCACAATAGCTAAATGTTTTCTGAGAAGTAACTCATACTGATTTACAAACAAGGTCTGCAAGGAGAAACTGTGCCGGAAGCAGGTAGTGGTTACCACAAAAGAAAGCAGCGAGTGCTCATACTGAGTGACCCTCTGCTGAGGGGCACTGAGGCACCCATCTGCCAGCCTGACAAAGTCGTAAGATGTATGTTGCATCCCAGGAGCTAAGGTCCAAGGTCTTGCTGAGAGGGTGCCACAACTTGTCAAGAGTACTGATTCCTTCCATTGCTACTCTCTCATGTGGCCATGAACTAGCCAGAACCTGGACAGAATCAAATAAGACTACAAAGTCCTGGGAGTGCATGCAAAAAGTATTTGTGCTCGAGTTACCTTTTCTTCCATTTTTCCAGTTAGAAGAAAGGGTGAAGCTAAGAAATAGACATATAACGCAAATCAAGTTCTGGCTTCATGTCTCGGGCCATTGTGAGGGTTTTAGATTTTTAACAGTGGAATATTCTTTAATGTCTACAACCTGCTAAAGTAGGATGAGATCCACTTGTCTAGAAGAGGCAAGGGAATCTTTGACAACAGGCTAGCCAACTTGGTAAGGCAGACTTTAAACTGAAGAACTTGGGAGGCAGGATCCAAAGTGTCAATGCTCACGTCATTGCAAGGAACTGGAGAATAAGTCAGTGCAACTAGAGCAGCAACAAATGTTCCTTTGCTGGCTCTCAAGATATGAATGAGAATACCAATCATCTCAAAGTGTATATGTATTAATACATGCAGCCTTGGGAAGAAACAGAAGTATCTGGAGCTCTGCAACTAGTCAGAAAGTTATGATATAGGAATAACTGCAACATGGTGGGACAACTCAAATGACTGTAGGATCACAAGGGACGGCTATAGGCTATTTTGAAAAGCCAAGCAGGGAAGAAGAGGTGGAGAAGTTGCACTCTATGTTAAGGAGAACCTTGAATGTATAGAAGTCAACTACAGTAGAAGCTCTGTGAAATGCCTCTGGGTCGAGATAAGAGTGGTCATCTCCAAGGGCAATCTTACAGTAGGAAATTGACCTCCAAATAAAGGTATTTCTTCCTATTCAGTTAACTTTAAAGATAGCCTTTTGCTACTTTCACAGTCTTTATCAATAAAACTAACCATGGCTTTTTAAATGACAGAATCACAGAATCACACAATGTCCGGGATTGGAAGAGACCTCAAAAGATCATCTAGTTCAAGCCCACTGCCAGAGGAGGATCACCTAGGAACACATCCTGGTGGGTTATGAAAGTCTCCAGAGGAGACTCCACAACCTCTCTGGGCAACCTGTTCTAGTGCTTTGTCACCCTTACAGTAAAGATGTTTCTCCTCATGTTGAGCTGGAACTTCCTATGTTCTAACTTAAATGCATTATTGCTTGTCTTATTTGTGGGCACCACTGCAAAGAGATTCTCTCGTTCCTCTTGACACCCATCACTCAGATATTTATACACGTTAATAAGGTCCCCTCTCAGCTGTCTCCTTTAAAGGCTAAACAGTTCCAGTTCTCTCAGTCTCTCTTCACAGGAGTGATGTTTGAGTCCCTTAATCAGCCTTGTAGCTCTCCCTTGGACTTTCTACAGTAGGTCTCTGTCTCTCTTGAATTGAGGAACCCCAAACTGGACACAGTATTCCAGATGTGATCTCACCAGGGCAGACTAGAGGGGGAGGAGAACTTCCCTAGACCTGCACACTTATCTTAGTGAACTCCAGGACACAAGGACACATTACATGGACAACTTAGTGTCCACTAGGACTCCAAGGTCTTTCTGCATGGGGCTACTTTTCAGGACATCCTTTAATCTGTACTGGTGCCTGGTGTTATTCCTCCCAGGATGTAGGACTCTACACTTGTCTTTATTGAACTTCATGAGGTTCACCTTTGCCCCGCTCTCCAGCCTGTCCAGATCTCGTTGGATGGCAGCACAGCCTCCCTGGGTGTCAGCCACTCCTCCCAGGGTTGTATCATCAGTGAACTTGCTGAGGGTGCATTTTCTGCAGTCATTCAGATTGTTGATGAAGATATTGAACAAGAATGGACCCAGTACTTATCCCTAGGGAACACCACTGGCCACAGGCTTCCAACTTGACTTTATGCTAGTGATCAAGACACTCTGAACTCTATTGTTGAGCCAGTTAACAATCCACCTCACTGTCCAATCATCTATCCCACATTTCTTGAGCATACCTACGAGGATGTTGTGGAGGACAGTATCAAAAGCCTAACTGAAGTAGAGGTATCTGACACCCACCAGTCTCCCTTCATCAACCCATTTGGTCACGCCTTCAAAGAAGGATATCAGATTAGCTGAGAAAGTTTTCCCCTTGGTATATAAATGTTGGCTACTCCTGTTAACCTTCTTTTCTTCCAGTTGATTGAGATGGCCTTCAGAATGAGCCATCAGTCTTACTCAAATCCCTGAGAAAGTTAGGGATCAAATCTTCCAGGGGGCTGTCACAAGTCAAATGAATCTCGTAGAATCAGACAGGCTGCACACAGAGAGTGCTGGAGAATAGCTCCTGTTCAAAGTGGTAACCAACTGGGTATCCCAGGGATTGATACTGGACTCAACACTGCTCAATATCTTCATACAACTGCAAGAAAAACTATATGATCCTTTTGGAATTTCATGGTTTTCTGCATTAATTTGTCATAACATGTGATCTAACAGTCTTCTAATTCAAGGGTGTTGACAAATATAATGTGTTTAAAATAATAACACAAAAACAATTCTGATCCTCCATGTCTTTATTGAACACACTCATTCAACATTCAAAGCGCTAATGAAAAATGTAAGTGAACCCTTGAGTTATCCTCAGAAAAGCTAATCGGAGTCAGGATAACCTGGAGTCTTATTAAGTAAAGGAGTTTGGAGGTGTGGACAAGAGCTACATTAACTGATAAAAACACTCAACCGGTTCTGTGGAAAGTGACCTGGGGGTCTTGGTGGACACCAACAGAAGGGTCACAGAGATGATCAAAGTAATGTGAAGCTGCCATACAAGGAAAAGGTGAGAGAATGGGGTTTGTTCAGCTTTAAGAAGCAGTCTTAGGGGAAACGTTATCACCTTGTTCCAGTATTTAAAGAATGGCTACAAACAAGATGGAGAGTCCCTTTTTACAAGGAGTCATGGAAAAGATGAGGAATAACGTGTATAGGTGGGAGATTCTGATTAGACACACGTGAAAAAAATACCACAAGAGCAGTCATCTACTGAAATAATATCCCCAGGAAAGCTGTGTTTTCCCCAACGTTGGACACTTTTAGGATTCAACTATACAGGATGCTGGGTCTTATGGTCTAAACTATGCTTTTATCAAGAAAGGTTGGACCAGATGATCCTTGATGTCCCTTTCAAGCTCATATTCTATGATTATATGGTCCTGTGATTCAAATACATAAGTCTGTAGCTTCGAGCCTCATATTTAACTTTTGGAAATGCAAGTAATCAACATCTAACCTGAAGATACTGCCAGATAATTTGAAGTATCTGCCTGTGCTGGTTTTGGACTATGTAGCATATGAGACTTGCATCACTAATTTGTATTTTGTTGGAATCTAAGCTGTAGTATCTCTGTGTCTACATGCTGTCTAAAGATATGATTGCTGACTCCATTCAAAAGAAACAACTGTTATAAAATGGAATTTGGTATGCTCCTTTAAATTTCTTCAGTCTTTCAGTTCGTATGCAGCTAAACTGAGAGCAGAAACAGATGTTACTCAAATTGGTTTTGCAGAGATTATTCAAAAGTTTACCTGGGGAGTAAATGAAAATTACTGTAGGATCCAACATTATATTTTTGTGGAAAAGAAAAGCTGGTCAATGAGCCCTGAGCAACAAGTGTTGCATGCTAATAAGGCCTCCTTTAAGACATATCAACTTAAAATCTTCACGGTTCAAGAAAAGACCAATTCTAACACAGAAACTTACATTTTCATGCTCTGGAATTTCACTGCTCTGGAAATCCAATACCATACATTTTATTTAAAAAAAAAATGGATAAATCACATTGCTTTCAAACTAAGATACCTATGTACTCTCCAAAAACACAGACCCTGAGGAGTCTTATACAGTTTACTGGCATGAGTAGTGAACTGAATTTTTAAACACTGCCTATCTGATATCAACACTGGTCCATTCATTCTATTCATGCATGGCACTTTACTAAGAAACCATAAGGGCATTTACTGTGTGCAGTCGTGTGGTGGTGCTGTATAAAAAGAAAGTTTCAAACTTATTTTCCAGTGTAATTCCTTACCAAGGGATGCAACTTGAGGAATAGTGTAAAGGTGGTTGAGTCAATACCAGTTTGACACTTCTGCTCTTGCCATCTGTTTATCATAGACCTTTCAGCAGCTGTTTGCCCTCTTCTATTGACTAAAGGATATTAATATTTCTTGACAACTGCATGGTGTATCAAATAAGTGGTTGTCTCATTTTTTGCCTAACAGCTGTTGATTCCTCTATACTAACGTATTTATGGGACATTCATCGTGTATTTAGAAGATGGACAGCTGCCACTGTACATTTGGTGAGACAATACTGGACAATGAAGAAAGGCAGCCAGTAGAAATTAGCGGCACAGCAAAACAAACAACACTTAGTACTTCAGTAACCTACACATCAATCGTTTTTCAAAGTTGACTTATGCTCTGACTAAAAAGCTCTTCCAGTAAGCAGGTGAGACCTGTTGCTAAAATATAACTTGAATAAGAATTAGCTTCCTAAGTTACCTTATGTCATTATTTGGCTGTGTTTGCTCTTTCAAAATCTACTCCTTGTTTTCTGTGCATAATATTGCATAAGCAATAACATAGGTCAAAGAAAAGGTGCTATTAAAAACCCTACACATTTATGGATAAGACCTTTTGCAGTTGAATGGTTGAGCAACATATATATATGGGTGGAACAAAACAATGTTTAAAAGTAAAATCTGAGCACTGAAAGTAGAACTTATTTTCCCCTTCTGCGGATTTATTTTCCTTTGGATATTTTTCAGATTCCTTTAGCTACCTTTCAAGTCTCAGAAGTTGCAGATCAATAAAAGAAAAACATGGAAAAGTAGGCCTTAACACAAACTATTCATTGTAATTACTTAATGGGAGAAATAAAAAAAGAAAATTGCATGTCCTTCACATTTAGTTTGAAATGTTTCATTTAAAAATAACTCTGAATTAATTGAGAATAAAAGTGTACTACCACTGATTCTTCAAAAGGATTATTTTGTTTACTTTTAGCCTAAAACTTTTAGAATGACCAGTTGTAGTGGATTGACCTTCACCGACTGCCAGGTGCACACCAAGCCACTCTATCACTCCTCTCCTCAGCAGAACAGGAGGGGATAAATAAGATGGATCAAGATAAAGAGATTTTAATTAAAAAAAACAACAAACAAACAAACAAAAAATCCCAAAAAACTCAAACAAAAAAAACTAACAAAAGCCACATGTGGATGAAAAGGTAAACAAAATTTTGGTTCTCTACTTCCAATCAGCAGATGATGTCCAGACACTTCCCCCACAGGAAGAAAGGCATACCACATAATTTTGAGGATAAATGTCATTAATAACAAATATCCCCCTCTTTGCCCTCTCATTTCTTTTTTATTACTGAGCTGGTGTCACATGGTATGGAATATCTTTCTGGTCAGTTTGAGTCAGCTGTCTTGGCTGTGTCTCCTCCCAAGCTCCTCACCACCATCAGTCTACTGCTGAGGGTACAATGTTGGAGGGGCAGCCCTGGTGCTGTGCAAGCACTGCTCAAAGTAGCCAGAACATTGGTGAGGTATCAACACTTTAGTAGACATCAATATAAGCACAGCACTATGAGGGATGCTATGGGGAAAATTAACTCTATGCCAGCCAATACACCAACGATGTGTAACTTAGATCGGCAGCGAAGAATTCCCTTTGTCCTCATTGTCCTTTCATCCCACCTTAAACTCTCATTGTGTATTTTTACTTGGATGGAGAAATTTAGTCTGAATTATGGGGAAAGTTCGGTGGATTTATATAAAAAAGACATGTCAAATATTACATTCTTTATCTCAAGTTCAGTAACATTTCATAGCAATCATAAATCTTTTATCTTAAATTATGTCTTATCTCCTGCACAGTTTTTAATTCTCTTTGTTCCTCGTGCTTAAAAAATGTAAAAAAATGTTAAAATACAAAAAAGACATAGAAGATTCTGCTCCCTGTCCTGACATACAGCAATATGAAGTACAAATTATTTCATCTTCACACTTCTGTTTTTAAAAAATTGAAATCCATGGGAAATAATATAAATACCTTTAAGGATCTGAATTCTTAACAGTAATTCTTAATAATACTGAAATATTCTTAAAGTATTATACAATAGTTATAGATACTCTATGTTTCAAGAATAAACTATGCTACTTAAACTAAACAAATTGCATTAAAGTGCTTCAAAATAATAATAAAAGTTCTTAAAAATAATAATTCAAAATTAATATAACTTCAGGTATAAGCATAATTTCTTCATTGTCAAAGATTCTGAAATTTGCAGTAAGGTTTTACGTACTTAAATACACATATTTACTCATCTAAGTGAATTAAATTATTTTTACATGTCAAAAATGAAATTTATTTGTAAGTTCTGTGGAGGAAAAGGTCAAATCAGGTAGGAAAATTACTACTGTAAAGTTTCAGATCAATTTAGCAGAAGTCACAAAAAGGCATACAAAGGTGTATTATCAGGTTTTGCAGTTTTGAGACTGTTTCTGACACCTGTCTGACTGTTTCTGTCAACATGATATAATAGTCAGTATAATAGCTGACAAATCTGACTATAGACAAGAGTCTGAACTTTAAGTATTAACTTAGCAGCAGATCATAAACTTTAGCTCTGTCCTGGTTTGAGCCAAAAAACCTAATTCTATTTAGTGATTTTTACTTTCCAGTTTAGTCTCTTCTAAGAGGCTGCACTTTCTGAAGTCAGGAGCATATTTCTGCAGACAGTGTGTGCTACTGGCAGTGATAACACCTGATGTTTGCAGTTACTGCCTGGGACTGGGATGCAGAAAGGCTCTTGCTGATACTTATTCCTCTAGTGACCAAGGCCACCGCTGGCTCTTGTGTGCCACGCTGGGGGTGCTGGGTAATAAAGGGGGGTCACAAGGAAATAAAGATTGCATCTCTGGGTGGTAATAGACAGGACAGGTGACCAACAAGAGTATTCCATTCCACGTACATCAGGTTCAGTATAAATTGAGTGGTCACAAGAGTTTCGGTCCTTTTTGCCTTTTTCTCTTCTTCCTTCTTTGCCATTTTTCTGCCATTGCCAGTGTCCAGGGAGGACTCCATCTAATCTCCTACTTTTGATCCGGATCCTGAGTTCCCAAATCCAACTCCCTATATCCAGTTCCCGGCTGTCACTGAGCCTGGGGCTTCTCCAGTGCCGCTTGCTCTGCGGCATAATTGGGCATTGTCATCGGGGGAGGGAGTTGAGTTCGATATTGGGCTTATATATAGTTCTATATAGTTCTTCATTTTTATCATTTCACTATTATTTCTATTATTATTTCATTAAAGCTGTTCTAGTTTTCTTTTCTAACCCTAAGTCTCACTGCCTTATTCCCTCTTCCTTCCCGTTTTGGGGGAGTGGAAGGGGGAAGAGGGGGTTAGAGAGTGTCTGTCCGCGCTTAGTGTCCGGTCCAGCCCTAACCCATGACAGTGCATACTGTGTTATGAAGCTTGTCTTTACAGCTAAATCTTCTAGACTCCAAGTTAGCATACAATATCATTGAGGTCCTATTCAAATTTTGTTTTCTGAGGAAAGAAAGTGTATTGGATTTCCAACTTTTGTACAGTGTTTTCCACAGAAGATTCACAATGGTCACAGTGTTGATGATTCATATATCATAATTACTTTGAAATTCAGGATAATGGTCACATATAAACTTGCTGGTGTCCACAATTCAGATTATTTGAGATGAACTAAGTTCAGACTTCTACTCATGTAGAATTACTTTCTCCAGCACCTTGATGCATCCTTTGCTGACAGTATTTTCCCCACTTAATTAAAGCCGCACTGTATACAAACACTTCCCTTTATTGAACAATATAAACCACAACTGGAAGGACAATTCTGGGAGCAGATGTGTAAAAGGTATTTAACTTTCACATCAAAAGTCAGGATAAGTGTTATGGATGTTATTTCTAATGTCAATATCACACTGAGTGAAGATAACCGAAATCAAATGCTTAGGCCTTTTAACACCGTCAACACAAAAGATATAAAAAATAAAAGTGACCTAAATCTGAAAGAAACATGGTCATATAATTGTAACACTAGTTAAACAGATAGAAGAAATATATCCTTAGGCATTGCTTGAACATTATCTTTGTACCTTTTTTACTAACATCAAATGTAGTCTATGCTGGTTCATGTCATTGGCTTATCAGATCTTTCATGCTGTGTCTGATGTATATCTGTAAGAAAAATTCTAAGAAGAAATGACTATGCAAATGAGAAAAGGAGAATTAATTATTTGAAAGTGTGTTTTTACATGGAGAATTCCAGTAGTGTTATAACTAACTATGTTTTGGAAACGGCAGTTTGATAGAACACTAATAATCAAAAATCTTCTCATCTTAGTTTTATTAAAGCTCCTGCCATTCACATGGCAGAAAGTATGACAATGTAAATCCCTATATATTTTCTATATACATTTATATCTTTAATTTCCTTTGCTTTGCTCTTCTACTTAGAACTTCATCTGGATTCAGTCGTGTAGTATTATAATTTTTAAAAACCTTGTTTTTCTGAATTTGGATGAATCTACCCACAAAGTTTACAAATCTCCTTTGTGCTTCTAATAAAGATTTATATACATTTAAGTATTTGTTGATTTTGATTTTATTTATTATACAAAGCAATGAAGAAATGTAACCTAGTTATGATGTTGTTTGGGAGAGCACATCTGTGATACCATTGAACTGTGATCAACTGAACACTTTACAGTGATTAAAGTAATAAGAGTTCTTTTTTTTTTTTCTCTTCCAAATGAATCATGGAATGTGCTTTTAAAACCACTGTCTTAATTCATTATTTTGTTACACTGATAGAAGTTTAATGTAAATTCAATTGACTTCAGAGTCAAAATACTGGAATACAGCCCTGATCTGCTGTGTTTCAGAACGTATTTGTTCATAAGGTTTTCAAGCATAGTCATAATTTTTTGGGGGTTGTAAGCCATTATTCCCTTCTGTAAGCTTTTATGTGTTTCACAGTAAAGCATTCTCCACTTGAGGTACCTCAGGTAGCTTGCCAAACTGGTGCTGATATATCAAAAGGGAAAAAAAACGGTCGTGTTTTGCCCCTGGCTGGCACCCAGGTACCCACCCAGCCGCTCTCTCGTGCCCCCTTCTCCACTATACCAGGGGAGAAAATATTTCAAAGGGCTTAAGTTTGAGACAAGGACAGGGAGATCACTTTCATTTACCACTCCTTGTAAAACAGACTCGATTTTTTAGAGAACAAATCAGAGAGGAGTAGTGAGAAGTAAGAAAAAAACCAAACAGATCTTAAAAGAAGTACAACTTCCCCCCATCCCTCCCTTCTTCCCGGGCTCAACATCAATCCCAGTTTCTCCACCTCCTCGCCCCAAGTGGCGCAGGGGGAAAGGAAAGGGGATTTGCAGTTAGTTCATCCGACGTTGGTTCCACCGCTTCTTCTTCACTCCGGAAGAGGACTTTTCACTCTTCCCCAGGGTCACTGTGGGGTCCCTCTCATGGGAGACAAGATTTGCGCTTTCTTCTCCAGTGTGAGTTGTCCCGTGAAGGGCAATTCATCACAAACTGC